>NW_025372357.1:0-8262 GCF_016433145.1 Gracilinanus agilis
AAAAATCATGTGATTTTTAAAAGTCCTATCACATATTACTTTTTAGTTTATTAAGTAATATATAGTAAGATTTTGGTTTAAAACTTATTTATACCAGAGTATTTTCCATTTTCCTAAATAATTATTGTCAAAGAGAGTCCTTTCCAATATTATTTATGTTTGGGGAATCAATTGTACACTGTGTTATAGAATTCAGTTATTTCTGTAACATCCTTATCTAATCTTTCCCATTACTTGATTTTTATAATGAGGCACTGGACAATGAGCACCCACTCACTCATTGGAGAAGATTTTGCCTTTTCCAGCATGTTATGCAATGTATATACAATGTTAACTCTTTACTTTCAAACTAATTGGTTGAGATTTTGTTAATCGTTTTCTGATCTTGAGTGATTGAGAGATTGCTATTGTATGGTGACTAGAAGTTTTCTGTTTGGTTTCAGAAACAGGATTAATAAGAGAACTGGATCTGAGTTGGCATGAAAAATGACCTATCCCCCCTCCCATTGGCCTCCTCCTTTCACCAAATACACATTTTGATCCCCTTTGTGAGGTGGGAGAAAAACACCCAAGTTTATTATAGCAGAGTTTCACCCCAAGAATGGGAGGCTCAAACTCTGTTCAATCCAGAAGTAAGAAAATAATTTTATCTGAAAAAGAAGTGGTTTTTGGTGGTATAATAGCCTAATAGTGGTGGAATATCTAGGGGCTAATCAGGTAGCCTTAGGGCTGATGGATAAATCCAGGGGTTAGTAGAATAGCTGCTTTGGTATTGATAGTAATGAGTATGAGCTCTGCTCTAGAGTAGTAGCTTCCATTATAGAGTGGCAGCTTCCACTATAGAGTGGCAGTTTCCATAGAGGAGTGGCAGATTCCACATCCTGTGGATCAGAGTTGGCATATTTATTGGGGTCTGGTAGCTTACCATCTCCCTTTCCAAACTCAGGTGGTGGCCCATAGGGAATAAGGAGCATGCACAAGATTGGGAGATTCTTCTGGAATGCCAGTATCCTCAGGGTGCAGGCTCCATGTTCCTACAATGTCATCATTTGCCAATGCAGGAAACATCTTGCTGCTCTTCTAGAGTGGGAACATGGGGATGGGGATGTGGTACATTGGAAGACCACTGTAGGTAATTTATGATTTATAAGACCATAAGTAATTAATAAAACGGAATATGTACAAAGCTGATTCCTGGTAGAGAATGTACAGATATAGTACACAGAGTGGATAACTGAACAATCTACAATTTATGTTTGACTAATGCTGAAACTATGGATATTTGTAGTTGATATTTAATGAGTGCTAACTAGTGAGAAATGTAAGATTTCAGAGTATGAGTGTCCTCTTCCTCTTACTACCATCTATTGCCCACTGTCAGTCCACATCCTTTGAGTTTCCCTCTCCCCTGGTGTCTTTTGAATAAGAAAAAACAGCTCTGAATCTTGGAGTAGAGCCACCTGGCTGCCATATATTCCTGAGTGACTGGTCCTTGTTTCTCATGTGTTTTGTATTCTAAGGTAAAAAGTATCCAGAAACAGAATGTACCAAGTTATGACTTTGTAGGACTCATAAGATAAGGACAGTCATTATATATCCCTAAGCAACTGATGTTCACAGTATGAATAGCTGAGCCCAGTAAAGAACTGACCCTGAATAACAACCTGCCTGATCTGGCCTAACATGGACTTTATTGGTCAATCAAGATATCACATCTTAAAAACTCACATAACATAACTCATCTATTATTGATTCCATACCTAGAAGAAAATAGGTGCTGAAGCAATAAAAGGATACCCAGGGCCAAGAATCTCAAAATACCTGTAGAACCTGCATGTTTCTTACAAGTGAAACATACTTTCCCCAGAGATGTCCTGTCGTGTGTGTGTGTGTGTGTGTGTGTGTGTGTGTGTGTATGTGTGTTTAGAAGAAAGCATAATCCCCTGAGTTGCAGAGGGGATGCTTTACATCATCTAATTTGGGTTTGAACCCATTCTCCTCAAGTGATAGCATGACCCTGGTTTGGGAAAATGTTGGAATCTTTCTAACTTCTATCCTTATTATACTTTCTCAGAATATAACCTTTGTAAATTTAATTGAAAATAGAGAAATATTAGGAAAATCACCTGAAAAAATATCTCAATATCAATAGGATTAAAAATCCTTTCAGCATTTTCCAGAGTATCCATAGAGAAGAGGGATTATCAGTTGCCCTCTTTGGATCTATGGATTCTAGTAGAACTTGGGTGAATTGGCTCAAAGGGAATGCTAGAATATTTTCTTTTATCCAGAATCAAATAGTTTCATCTATCTTCTCTCTTAAATCATGTTTTTCGCCATTAACTTTACTTAGTCTTCCCAAAGTTGTCATCCAAAAATTCAGTTTTTAGACTTCATGTTTCCAACAACTTCCCATTCTCCTTCCCATATCTTTTTTATTCTGATTCAGTTCAAGTCCTCTACCAGTCTCTTTTCTTTAGTAGTTCAGAAGTAATATATATATATATATATACATACATATATATATATATATAAAGTAATATAATATATATGCTAGGAATCTGTGTATATAGACACATATTTTATCTTCTCCAGTAGAATCTAAAGTCTTGCAAGTATGAACTGTTTCATTTTTGTCCTTGTATCATGAGGATACAACCTAGTCTGTCTCATGAGGATACAACCTAGTCTCTTTTACTCAGTAGTTGGTTAGTAAATATAGGTTAAATTGAAATGAATTTCTGTCATGACATGTTGCTACTACAAATAAAACAGGCAAATATCATTGCATTTCAGAATGTGATTAAATGCCAAATTGATTAAGTGCCAAATAATTCCCAAGTACAGTGAGAAAACCTGAATGAAAAAAAATGAAGTCCATATAAAATATGAGGAATCTCTTTCTCCCACAAAGTATTACATATTGTTAGTGAAATATTAACAACTTGAATATTTTAAAATTGAAGATAGGGCACAAAATGGAACTTTTATTGAAGAGGCACTTTACAATAAACCTTGTTTCACATCCCAGTGACTCCAATCACAGGAACAATTCTTTGTTGCATTATATCACCCTTCTCTTTGCAGTCAAAATTCATTTTATTTGAATGCATGAAGTCTAATTCAGAAATACTGACTGTGCATCTATTATGTGTATGGATATAAAGAAGAATGAGATATAGTCTGTGCCATCAAAAAACTTACAATCTAGTGAGGGAAATAAGATGTATATAAATAATTACAATATGCAGTACAATGTGCAAGTCTAAGTACAAAGGGCTGTGAGATTTCATGAGAGGGAAAGATCCAAGTTGCTTTAGTGCAGTTTAGGAGGGATAGGAATGAGTAAAGGCTTTATTGGCTAACTGATTTGTCACAGTGGCACACCTGTATAGAAGCTCTAGTCAAGTTTTGAGCAAGTCCCTGATTCTTTCTTGCTCATGGTCTTAGCGTTCCAGGAAGCTAGACCAATGATTAAAAGTTTAGTACCCTCGACCTATTACATCTTCAGGATCTCCAATTAAGTCTTCTCCATATCAGTAGCAAATATTGTTCATGAGCATAAATTTTCCTCTTTTATGCCTCATCTAATATTTAATATGTTACCTCATAGATTTTTACATTTCAGAGGAAAATGAGCTTTACCTACATGACAGGGACCATAATAAATATTACTCCCCCCATAGTAAATATCTAACTGTTGCAAATGAGTGGAAAAAAATTCCAGGAATGAGAAAATTATGAGCCAAGTCACATAATAGGGATGGCATAAAAATCATTCCAAAAATTTCATGTAAAGTGATATGGTTTGACTAAAAGACATAAGAAATGTAACAGTGTGGATAAGTCTAGGTAAAGAAGGTTTGTAATCATCTGTGTTGGTCCTTGATTGTCATGACAAGAAATTTGGATTTTATTTAGTCCAAACTAAATGAAATATAATCAGAAGGCTTGATTACTGATTTCAATCAATTCAATCTAGTAACTAGTCTAGTGTGTGCAAAGCCTTGTGCTTAGCACTACATGGAATACTAATTTTAGATATCATTGTCTCTGTACTTTGGAGTTTATGTGGTAAATCAAAAATGAAAGAAAAATCTATTATGAAAAATGTTATATAGTGAAGTCAGAAGTCCAAAAGCAGATTATATAGACACTAGGCAGAGGAAATGTCACAAATAACAGGGTATATGTTTTTTTTTCATTTTTTTTAACATTTAATTTGGAGAATGGAGTGACAGGCCCAGGGTACCATAAATGGAACAATGCAAGCAAAGATATGAAAAGTGGGAAAGTGTAGAAAAAGAATATGAGGGACAGTGGTTGAAGTTAGCATAATTGAAAACAATTCAGAGAAGAGTTTTGGAGACTACTAAATACTTAGCAGAATTTGATCTGCTAAGCAACAGGAAATCATTGAGGATTTTGATTAGAAGAGTGGCATGACTAAATCTCTGTATACAGAATGCATGTTGTAGTTGTTCAAATAGTATTTTAGAAAGAGGAGATCATAGAAGACAGAAAACCTAGTAAGAGATTTGGGAGTTACCTCCAACAATGCAGACCAAACAACTGCCCATTCTAGGAGGTGTGTGTCCATGTCTTCCCCAAAGTTAGCCAAAATACAATCATTGAGTGTTGCTTGAGGCCTTCTTTACTGTAAGGAATGGCCTATCGCTAAGTCCTAGTTGAAAGAAATGACTCCATATTTGACCACTGATTGATCTACCAATAGGCAGAAAAATTCCAATATACCTAATATTCATTTTATAAGCTACATTTAGGCAAAGAATGCAAAGCTGTATTGGTCATAATCAGTTTAGTGAGCTTCATTTCATCTGCATATGCAAGGTTAACAATCTTTCATAATCACTATGTTCATTTTTTAAAAAACCTTTAGCTCCTGTTTTAGAATTGATACAGAGTATACGTTCCAAAGAAGAAGAGCAATAAAGGTGAGGCAATTGGGGTTAAGTGACTTGTGTTCGAGGTTAAATTTCAACCTAGGTTCTCTCAACTCCAGGGCTGGCACTTTACCCAATGGGCCACCCAGCTGTCCCCCAATACAATGCTCTCGTGAACAGTAAAGGGAGTGGTAATTCCTACTATTTCCTCCCAATTGGATCCTATGAAACTGCCCAGGACCATAAGATGTAAGGGCAGAAACTGTAGCGGAGGAAACTGAGAGAAAAATTTTTTACTATGTTGGCTTTAATGAGGCATGCAAGTCATATGAAGTCAGTGGTCTTCATGATGGGGGCTGTAAAGGCCAGAAATGTAAGGGATAAAAATAAAAGGGTTGGACTAAATTCATGAGTGTGGTCACCAGGAGTTATTGCTCAATTCCAAATAACTTTTTATGGTACTTTATTTACAAAAGGAGAAAGAGTGAAAGTAAGGACATCAGTGAGAGTAGATATTTATTTACTCTGGCCCTGCCCAAGCCAAAAGAGGCTTAAGAGGACCCAGCAAAAGGACCCAAAGGAAGGGTTTTAGCCACGAGGCCTCCTCTAAGACGAGGGGCCTCTCCAGAGGCTAATACCTCCAGAACGAGTCAGGGAAAGGAAGTCTGCCTTTTTCACTCACCCACGTGGTAGTCCTAATGGAAAATAGAAAGCTATCCTCAGTTGGAGTTCCTCCAGGGTCAAGTTGAAGTTGAAAGACCTCCTCATAGGAAGTTCTTGTCACTTTTAAAGACCATTCCTTTCATCACTTTCTGTGCCTTCCTTCCACTTTGTGTGGACCAAAAAATTACAGCTAAAGCTTTGCTTAGGACCACTCAGGGTGCAGTCTGTGGATTATGATTCATCACCTACTTTCGCACTTGTGGGTCACAGACCTTCTCATACTTAAGGATAAGTGGGGTATATATGCTTTTGATAATTAAATCTAAAAATGAGCAGGGGAGAGTTAATCCCATCTTCACAGGGCTGACAGCAGGTATTGGGCAGTGATAGAAACATACTCTTAATTCTTGCATTTTCTCACCAATTAGCACTAAACATAAACTGCAGCATTAGTCAAGCATAAATTGGAAGCATTAATCATTGGTACTGGTTCAGTAATATACTGTACTGGACCATCAGCTTTGTGCCTAAACTGTTTTATTAATTACTCATATTGTTCTATATTTAGTTTAGAACTGTAAGATAGAATTAATTATCTATAGTGATCCTCTAATGTACCTCATTCTCCTCTCCCCATATTCTCATTCTGGAAGGGCAGCCAGACCTCTCCCACATTGACAAATGATGACAAGATGGACAATGGGGAATAAGGGACCTATACATGTGGGACTCTGGTATTCTAGAAGAATCCCCCAAACTTGTGCATTCTCCTTATTCCCTATGACATATGTGTCAAACCTCAAAACACATTCTCACCTGAATTTGGCCATTTCCACTTTCCAGAGTTTTTGGGAAAGGAAGTGAACAGAAGATCTCCCTGGAATGGGAAATGATAATCCCTCAGACCCCCAAAAATATGCCAACCCTGATCTACAGAGTGTGGAGCTGCTACTCTACAGTTGGGGTTGCTACTCTACACATAGAGCAACTACTTGACACCATCAGCTCCTTCATCTCTAGGGAGGCAAGTCCTTCGGCTTGTCCATCAGCTTTAAAGTTACCTTATTAGCTCCCAGACTATTCCACCAGCTATTAGGTTATTATACCATGTCTTCTTCAAATAAAATTCTTTTCTTACTTCTGAACTGAACAGAATTGAATCTCCCACTCTTGGGGTGAGACCCTGCTATAAACTTGAGTGTGTTTCTCCCACAATATTCAGACACACCCAGTGTGATGTGAGGCAAATGAATTATTTACAGTGGCTAATTTATAGTGAAAAGAGGAACTTAAAGAGGAGACAGGAAGTAACATAGAGTGTTATTGATGTAAATAATAGGGTCTTACAAGACAGGGGAAATGACAAAAAATCTTAAGAAATCTTTCTTAAAACAGACAGGCCACTTTGATCAGCATGCTTTCTGGAGCTTCTTATATTCAATTTTCCCACTATTGCCAACTTTCGGAGTGTAGTCATATCAGGAGAACTTTGTGGTCGCAAGAGTTTTATGCTACAAGTACTGCTGAAAAAAGGGAAGTCTCTCTTTGGCAGCCACCTCTCAGAAGGAAGAATTTAAAGTCTATGATTTCTAACTTAATGTAATATTTATTCTTATTCCTACACAGACATACTTTCTTACTCTATATTTTCCTATTTTTAAATGATTAGCCCAGTGATGGGCAAACTACTGCCCTCCAGCCAGAAGCAGGGCCCCCTGAAATGTTTTATCCAGCCATGGACATTATTCCTAATCTGACAAATACAATGAGTAGGATACAATACAATGAAACTTCAAAAGAGTTGCCTTAGAAATAGACTGACAGATGAGCATTTCCTTTCCTTAGGCCCCCTCTTTAAAAAGTTTGCTCATCACTGGATTAGCCCTTTACTGATTAGGATTGAATTCTATAATGTATATTTATGCTGATTTGACTCAGTTATTAGTTTTTTTTACTAGTTGAAACAAGTTTTTAGTAAGGTAAATCAACAAAGTAATCAATGGAAGTTGTTACAGTGTAGCTTGCCTTATTTCAATTTTATAATTTTATAATTTACAAAATTTATAAAATTATAGTTATAATTTTATAATTTTATAAAGACCAAGAGATATGGACTCTTCATTGAGGTACACATCCCATCATATGGTCATGTCACATCATGGTCTATGGGACTGTCAGGTTGGAAGGTCTCATGCTTTGATGACTCTAATAACTTCCTGGCTCATCATCCTTTGAAGGGTTCATTCTTTCTTAGTACCTCACTCAGGAAATCCCCATAACTCATTTTCTCCATATATTTCAATAATACTCCTTTGGCTAACCACTAGTTATTCCTTACTCTTGTTACAGGACCATTTTTACATGTTACATGACTTATTTTTTTTTCCTTTAGAAGAGGACTATTTCTAATAGTATTCTTTCTGGTGACTAGAACTCTGAGGAGAAGGGAGATACATGGAAGGAAATGTAGAGAAAATGGTAATTCTTATCACTTCCCCTACTTTAGATTGAGGGGCTTAGTATCTGATTTTAAAGCATGTGCCATTAAATCTCTTTTAAAGTATGTTCCATAGTTCCACTGAACCCTGCTTTTGAGTCATCTACACTTATTTTTCAATAACATCTACTTTTGGTCTTTTCCTTTACATTGTGTGTGTGTGTGTGTGTGTGTGTGTGTGTGTGTGTGTGTGTGTGT
>NW_025372358.1:0-8810 GCF_016433145.1 Gracilinanus agilis
GAAAGAAAGAAAGAAAGAAAGAAAGAAAGAAAGAAAGAAAGAAAGAAGGAAGGAAGGAAGGAAGGAAGGAAGGAAGGAAGGAAGGAAGGAAGGAAGGAAGGAAGGAAGAAGGAAAGAAAGAAATTTCTATTGTGATTTGTACAGCATAGCAGTGTGCCATAGTAGTTAGAGACAGCATTGGATTAAGGAAGACCAGGGTTCAAGTTCTGACACAAATTCTTGGGAAGCCTAAATCCAAGAGAAGTTAAGTAACTTCCTCTGGGTCATACAGCTTTATCTGAGGAAGTTTCTGAACTCAGGCCTTCTTGTCTTCAGATTCAAGGCTCCATCCATTGCACAACACAGAAGTCCTGGAAAGCTTTTTATACCCTACATTGACAAAAATCAAAGCTCCAAATCAAGGAAACCCTGTGACATCTCACTTGTTAGCTCTTGGGAATTGAAAATCTGATGATTCTTCTTCTCTATTATAGGGCTTCTGGATCACTTTTTTTTTTGTCAAGGCCTGCTTTGGCAGTCTGGTCAGTCACTATGGACCCCTACTCAGAATGTTTTTAAATGCACAAAATAAAAAGCAGAGGGTTCTGAAGGAAACAAACTACAAGTATCCTTCTACATCATGACTTTCCCCATCACTGTTTCAATATGTTGCTGGTCAGCATAAGAAATTAAATGGGAATTTTCAAGGAGTTTTGAGGAAGCCACAGATGACACTCAAATGCCAGCAGATGACACAAAAAAAATTAGAAACTATACAGTCTATGACTATAAATTTTACAATAAGGTACTGTAAACATCCCATTATAAAAAGAATAAGAAAAAATTAAGACAAAGGTAAGGCCAGAAAATTATACAAGGATTTTCCAGATCAGAAAAGTATCATGCCCCTAACCCGTGCAATGTGGACGGGATACCTGTATATTAAAATAGAGATGTGATTTTATTTTTCATCTAAGTTCACACACCACCCTAAAATTTACTTAATGACCTCTTAAGAGTCAAGGTCTATTAAGTCTCAGACTTTTAATACTCCTTCTCTATTGCCTTTGGGTACAAATTGATGTCAATTGCAAAGGTCATTTCTTTCAATTCAAATTTCATCTAAAGGGTAACTTGCACCTTAGTTTACCTATCAGAGAGTAAGATAGGTTGGGCAGGAGAGCTGGGTGTATATACTATGTTTCCCAAACCAACCCTTTTCCTAGCTGGTCCTTCTCTCTCAAGCACATTTCTTAGCATTTGTACATTTTTTCACCCACATTTGTGTAGTTTCTACCACTAAATCCTTACTCAAATGGCCCCTGATGTGCATAGAGACCAAGTTTTAGAGTCAAAAGATGTTTTTATATACCATTTGGACCGTTTCTTATGGCTGTTTGCTGTACAAATGATAGAATCACAGAATCTCAAGCCAGGAAAAGACTTCAAAGGTCACTTGTTTCAATCTATTTTTAAACAAGATCCCTCCTTACAAATTTCTACTTCCCATCAATATGCACATGCACATGCACACGCGCACACACACACACACACAAAATCATCTAGTCTTTTCTTGAAGATCTTAACTGATGGAATACTCTGAACTTCTTAAGGCATCTCCCATTCTACTTTTGAAAAACTCTAATTTTTAAGAAGTTTGCACTCACACTAAATTTGTCCCATTGCAACTGTTACTTATTGCTCTTAATTCTGTCTTCTGGAGCCCAAAAGAACAAGTTGATAAATAAACAATTAAATACACCAACTTGAAGCCAGATATAATGCCCTCTTTCTAGTCTTCATTCCTCTGGGCTAAGCATCTCTAATTCCTTCAACCATTCATCCTATGGCACCCATTCTCATCATCCCAGTCACCTTCCTCTGGACATGACCCAGTTTGTCTTTTCCAAAATAAAGTGTCCAGAACTAAAGAGAATTTTAAACAGGTATCCTGACCACATTGTAGTATACAGAGATTATCAATTTCCTCCTTCATGATTGCTACACACCTAATAATTCAGCCTAAGACCTAGTTCATTTTTTTGACTATCATATCACATTATGGGCTACATATTGAGCTTGCAATCCACTAAGGACTCCATATCTTTTTCATATTGAGAGGATTTATTTTTTAATATATACTGAATTATTTCTATCTCTGGGTTTTGAATTAGAGGCTCAAATCAGTTCTTTGACCTTTGTACTTATTCCTTTGTTCTTAGGTACTCTGAGGAATGCCCCCACCTACAGTCTGAAAGATAGAAAAGGAAAGATTATGCAGCTGATCTTGCTCAGTAAATAAGAATGTTTTGACTAGGAATCATTGCTAATGACATAAGTAAAAATGCCACTACTCATCATCACCCAGGAGTCAGGGACCTCCTCACCTTCTCTATACCACTTGGCTCTATACCAATTAGAGATGTCATATAGCAATTGGGATGTCAAAGGGAGAGGTTGAAAAATGGACTCCCAAATTATATTTATGGGTCTGTGCAAGGGGACTCCAGGATCTTTGATCACCAGGAGAGATTACTGACCAATTAATGAATTTATTGGTTAATGCTAGCATAATCAACAAATTGATATTCTTACCCAGAAGTCAGTCTCTCAGAATTTTCAATAGGCACAAGGTGAACTGTTATCTAGTCATGATTTCCCTATCTTCTGCTCACATGGTTAATTTTTAAAAATATATTTTATTGATGCCTTTTATCTTGAAATCATAATTAATTCAAATGCTTCCTACATATTGAACTTTTTCTTGTGTCTTAATATTTCTTACTCCTTCGTAATATAGTCATTGTTTTCTGTTGAACCTATTCTAGTTTTCAGGGAGTTCAGTTCTTGGCTAGAGTTTCCCACTATTATCTATTCTAAGGTATTCATTCTCCTTGCCATAACTTGCCATAACTCCCTAGACATTTCATTTTTATGTCTTGTTTCATTTCTTCAGGATCCTATGGCCAGGACAGTATTTTCTCTACGTCTTTACTTAGAGTTGTTGAAGATTCACTCACTTCTTATGGATTTCCCCCCTGGGCTTCTCTCAGTCCAAGGTATTTCTGATTTGGGTTTTGTTGTTTTCTGTTTCTCATCTCTCCAACCTCAGTTTCTGGATTGAAAGCTTGTGCTCCAGACAAACTCTGCTCCTGTTCTCCTGGATAGTGCGGGTAGGCTCTGCTTGACCCTGATTCAGGGTTAAGACTAGACTTTGCCTTCTATAGGAAATGCCTGGCTTTGTCTCTTGTTATGGTTCAGGCCCACGTTGCCTAGATGCTGGATAGAGTTGTGACTGCCGATTTTCTGGGCTGCTTGGCTACTTGTCTGGGGATGAGGCCTCTGAATCTCCTTTGTTGCACTGGATGTCGCTCTCTTCTGCTATGTCCAGGGTGCCTTTTCCTTCTTTTATCTCCCCTATCTTCACATCCTCAGGATTTTAGCAATCTTTTTTGTGCCGTTTTGGACTAGAGAGAGGATCTTGTCACTGATTGCTCTTGGTTTTCTTTACCATTGTTCCTTCTGGTATACTGGGAGGGGAGAAGGGACAAGAATCTAAATATGTTTTCAGACAACCTACATGCCATGTGTTTAAAAAAGGATGCTTCTACTCCAAATAAACCAATAGAGCTCAAGATAACATCCTTCTAAGTTTGTCCAAGTCCTGGTGCTATAGAGATGACAAAAAGAAAGTAGCCAGTTATGATGACAAGGGGATCCAACGTAATTAGATAAATTTGTTAACCTTTCTCCATTTCTAAACCATCCTTAAAGAAAATCATAAATGGGGGTCACATCATCTTCACAGAAGTGCAAGAAAACCATCATACCATCTGGATTCATGTTTTCACCTATGAAAAACTGATAGTTTTTTTTTAAATTAACAAGGATATGTTTGATTTGTTCTGCAGCTCCCATCATGAAAGGTTTTACTCCATCTGGCTTCTGTTCTTCAAGTCTGCCTTTGATTGATTTCATGTAGCCTTTGATGTACTTTTTGTAGGATTCTTTTGTGAAACTAGTTTCTTGCAGATGATGTTTTATTGCTATATCAGCTCCAGTAATTACAGTGGTTTCTATTCCTTCACCCTCAGGTCCTTCAGCATAGGCATTTTTACCCAAAAAGTAAATCAGTGGTACTTTCTGTTCTATTGACCATCTTCCCCTCTACCTTCAGGCACAGCCCGTTATCAATCTCCCTATCTTGTAAATGTTGGAAAACATCTCAACATAGCTGATGATGTCCTGGTAGATGATCATGGCAGTGGAAAGAAGGAGGTGGCAGCGAGGACAAGAGCTGGCTGTGAGCACAATGCATCCAGGGCAGTGCTTGGGATAGGGGAATCCAGGGGAAAGTCTTCTGACTCATTTTTAAAGCTTTATTGGAATGTTTGCGGAAGACTTCATCTCCTCTTAGTCCTAATACTGTCATCTTCTAATGACCTCTGAACCCTCTCTTGTGAAAAAGAGCAAAATTCTCCAATTCAATGTCCATATCTAACAGTATTTGCAGCATTTTATGCTAATAGTTTTCCACTTCCCTCCATGAAAAAAGGAGGGTATGTAAATCATTATCTCTTCTTGGGGTGCTTTATCAGTTTTTTAGTTACTCAGAGTTCAACTAGCTTTTAATGATCTTTTCATTTACAACAGTATAGTCACTGTGTATACTGTTCTCCTGGTTCTCCTATTTTACTTTTCATTAGGTTTTTTTTTCAGAAAATTTTTTATTATGATTCAGATTTTTGCAGAACATCTTAGAATAACAAATTGCTGATATTGCCTACGTTTTCCCATATGGATTCAAAGAATGAAGTATATAGTTAAATAAAAAAATGTATTTCATTTATGTAATTTTTCCACCTTTAGAATTTTCTGACAAGTTTCCTCCAATGTGTCTACCTTAGAATTCCCACCCCCATTCAAAGGATACCTTTTTCCTTCATGGGGAAAGTGTACTGTATAATGAATTACCACAGGACAGGTTATTTTTATCTTTTGTCATTGAATGACCACCATTATACTCGGATTCAAATCCCTTTTTTTAATTTTTTAAACATTTATTAATATTCATTTTTAACATGGTTACATGATTCATGCTCCTACTTTCCCCTTCACCCCCCCCGCTCTCCCCCCACCCATGGCTGATGCACATTTCCACTGGTTTTAACATGTGTCCTTGTTCAAGACCTATTTCCAAATTGTTGGTAGTTGCATTGGTGTGGTAGTTTCGAGTCCACACCCTCAATCATGTCCGCCCCGCCCCATGCGTTCAAGCAGTTGTTTTTCTTTTATTTCCTCTCCTGCAGTCCTTCCTCTGAATGTGGGTAGCATCTTTACCATAAATCCCTCAGAATTGTCCTGGGTCATTGTATTGCTGCTGGTACAGAAGCCCATTACATTCGATTTTACCACAGTATATCAGTCTCTGTGTACAATGTTCTTCTGGCTCTGCTCCTTTCGCTCTGCATCAATTCCTGGAGGTCTCTCCAGTTCGCCTGGAACTCCTCCAGTTTATTATTCCTTTTAGCACAATAGTATTCCATCACCAGCATATACCACAGTTTGTTCAGCCATTCCCCAATTGAAGGACATTCTCTCCTTTTCCAGTTTTTTGCCACCACAAAAAGCACAGCTATAAATATTTTCGTACAAGTCTGTTTATCTATGATCTCTTTGGGGTACAAACCCAGCAATGCTATGGCTGGATCAAAGGGCAGGCATTCTTTTATCTCTCTTTGGGCATAGTTCCAAATTGCCATCCAGAATAGTTGGATCAGTTCACAACTCCACCAGCAGTGCATTAATGTCCCAATTTTGCCACATCCCCTCCAACATTCATTACTCTCCCCTTCTTTCATTTTAGCCAATCTGCTAGGTGTGAGGTGATACCTCAGAGTTGTTTTGATTTGCATTTCTCTAATTATTAGAGATTTAGAACACTTTCTCATGTGCTTATTGATACTTTTGATTTCTTTACCTAAAAATTGCCTATTCATATCTCTTGCCCATTTATCAATTGGGGAATGGCTTTATTTTTTATACAATTGCTTTAACTCCTTGTATATTTGAGTAATTAGACCCCCATCAGAGTTTTTTGTTATAAAGATTTTTCCCAATTTGCAAAGCTTCTTATGTTTCCCTGAATTTCCTCATAACTATCATTTCATACTGAAATGAAATCTTCCATTTCATTCATATACCAAAGTTTTTTTCAACCAATCTATGACTGCTTACTTTGTTTTCAGGTATTTACTAACCTAAAGAGTGCTGCTATTAATATTTTGGCACATATTGGAAATTTGTTTTGTTTTCATCTTTGGTTTACTCAGGGTATATGCCTCTACAACCAAGGGTATGGTATGGACATCTTAGTCACTTTTTTTTGCATAATCTCAAAATAAAATCCAGAATGTTTGGATCACTTCACGACTCCCTCAGTAGTTCATTGGGGTGCCCATCTTCTTATAGCTCCTCCAGCACTGACTGTTCTTGTCTTTCGTCATCTTTGCCAATTTGCATAGTGTGAGGTGACACCTCAGGGTTGTTTTAATTGTGCAGTTGATTTTTTTAACCTGTCTCAGAGACTCTGTAAGTATCTCCACTTAAACTTCATCTTATTAGATTCAGCTCAACATGCTTCCCAGTAGAAATCTTTTTAGATCCCAGTTCTGTCATCTAATGTATTAGATATTCTTCTCAGGTTAATATCATCTGCAAATTTGATGAATATGTCATCTATGTCCTCTTCTAAATCATTGATAAAAAAAATTTTAACAGAACAGGACCAAGGACATATGCCTGGGGCATTTGACTAGAGATGTCCCTCCAGTTTGACATTAATCACTACTCTGTGGGTCCAGTGATTTAACTAGCTAAAATTCTCCTCCTAGCCACACCATCTCTATGAGATATCCCGGAACCTATCCAGGCCTCCATTCCATCCTTTGTAGAATGAGGATAGCAATTCCTTGTATTACTTGTAAGGTGCTTCTTGAATCCCTCATCACTGTCTTTATTAACAACTCTGGGGAGTAGGAAGTGTAAACATTACTTATCCCCATTTAGCAGATGAGGAAACTCAAGATAAATGACTCATTTATGGCCATACAAAAAGGAAACGTGAAAGCTAGACTTCAAATCTCTCTGCCTTTGAGCCCTGTGCTCTTTCCAGGATAAAACACTATTTTCGACTCTCATAAAAAGTGGTGGGACTTAAGCTGAGTCATTAAAGCTAAAATGTTAACAACCAGGATGATAATAATAACCCTCATCAATGTGTAAGATTTTTTAGCCTCATAGGGTTTTTGGATAGGACCTCAGAGATCACCTAGTCTAATTAGTCCCAAATTATAAATCCTGTTAGTAAGCCCAACAAGTGACCATGAAGCCTTTTCTTTAAGATTTTCAGTGACAGAGAAGTTATTATCTAATGAAGCAACCCTTCCCACTTTTGGACAGTTCTAATTGCCAGGCAATTTTTCCTTAAGTTTAAGCTGAATCTGCCTCTAGGTAAAGTTTCTTTGCTACTCCGTGCCTTAATGAACCTTCCAGACTCTGCTTTGGGAAGAAGATCTCCTTCTCACTTGTACTATTTCAAAACCCTCCTAGATCATGGAACTAGAGCTGGAAACCACTTTTAAGATCTCATCTAAATTCTTCAGCAGGCCATTAAGCCCTTCACATTCTGACTCTACCCTGGCCTCCTAGTCTCTCCCACCCAGGTCTCTGGCTACATGAGCCTCATTTCCATCTCTCTGCCTATGGAGGTCCCTATACTTAGTATCTGCCTGTTGAAGATATTACATTTTGCAATACCCAGCTTGCCTCTACTGGTACCTCTTCCATGTAGGGTCTCTGATCCAACCAAGCAAGAAGGAGCCTCCTCTCTTCTCCTTTCCCTCCTCCTTCCCTCCTCTCCCTTGTCTTCTCCTGTCCAAACTGTAAACTCTTTGAGAGGAGGCACTTTTAGGATGGGTGCTCAATAAATGTTTATTGATTTGTTCTATTTACAAATCAAACAAATTGGAGAGAAAGGAGACAGTGGATTATTTTCATTTGGAAGAGATTATACAGATTCCAAGGGCCACATGATAGGGAAGAGAGAAACCAGGAAGTCTGGGTGTTCCTGAATTAAATTGCTCACTGTGTGCTGCATCCTCCCTGCCTGCATCGCTTTCCTGGGGCTGGGGGAATAGTAGCTTTTTCAGTCCCCAGGTCATATTCACTGTGTTTAAAGCAAGATATGGATAAGGTAGAGGGAGGCAGATGAGAAGTTTGAGAAGTAGCAGGAGATAGATGGCACTTCACAACAGGAATACCCTGTTGGTCAAGGGATTCAGAGCTTAGAGGTTATCAGGTCCAACCCTTTCACTTTACAGATGAGGAAACTGAGGCCCAGTGAAGGGAAGTCACATGCTAAATATCATTCAGAGAATACAAGCCAAATTCTGGATTCAAACCCAGGACCTATTACACAAAATTGATAATATTTTCTACCATTATTACATGGAGAGGAAATAGGGCTTCTAAACCCAGAGAGCCTTAAAATCTCCAAAGTAATCTAATCTGTCCTGTCCCCCCTAATTTAAGGGCTCAAGTTTTCTGAAGAGTCAGAATATTTGGATTTGAAATTAAGTTCAACCACAAACCAAGTGACTGGCCTTGAGAAAATGACAGATTCTGAATCTCAGTTTCCTCCTCTGTAAAATGGGGATGTTAATGTCTGCCCTCCCTATCTAATAGGACTGTTAGGAAGAAATACATGAAGCAGGGGAAATGAATGCAGTTGAAACACTAATGTTCTTACAATATATATATATATATATATA
>NW_025372359.1:0-4261 GCF_016433145.1 Gracilinanus agilis
CCCTCCCTCCCTCTCTTCCTTCCTTCCTTCCTTCCTTCCTTCCTTCCTTCCTTCTTCTTTCCTTCCTTCCTTTCTTCTTTTTCTTTCTTTTATCCCCTATCTTCTTGTGTTAGTATCAATTCTAAGACAGAAGAGAGGCAAGAGCAAGACAATTGGTTTTAAATGACTCACACAGATAGGAAGTGTATGAAGCCAGATTGGAACTCAAGATCTCCCATTTCCTGGCCTGGCACCTATCCACTGAGCCATCTAGCTGCCCCTTCAGCACTATTATGTTACAAGCACTGGAGTGACAAAGAAATAATGAAAAAATCCCTTCTCTCAAGAAGTCTACAATTATTATAGTTTATAATATTTATAGTTTGTAAAGTGCTTTGCATATTTTAAAGCATGAGTTATCACTATTGTTTTACACAAATTGAAATTGGGATGGAGGAAAGATTATTTGATAAGTATCTATCAATTTTCTCTCCATTTTTGGTGTATTTTTCCTACCTTCAGAATGCATGGTAGCTTAAGAATTTTGCCTGCAACAGAGCCAGAACAGAAAAACATTTACATGGTCTCATTCTCTGGATCCTCATTCTCCAAGCCTCCAACAATGGCCTCAGTGACTCTACAGTGACAGTTGGAAGTTCCCAGCTCCACTTGTCTAGGCAGTTTTATTCACAACAATGGGAAAAGAACACAATGAGGGGATTCTAGAATCTTAGTGATGGGCTGCCAAAGGATGCATTCATAGACAAGGAAGTTTAAGACCTCCTTTCAATCAAGTCACAGGAGATGGGGCACTATCATTCATGGACTTGAATCCTTGTCATAGGAATTGCTTATTGAAATCAATTAAGTCCTTGGTCCCTTCTGCCAACAACAGATAATTCAGATAAAGGCACTGTGTTTCCTTGAAGATGGTTCCTTATGTCAGCAGGAGGTCTTATCACATTAGACTTTAAACACAGACTCTTTCTTGAAAATATCAGCTGTGGAAGGAGTTGATTTCCAAAGGGTTTTGCATAATTTTAATTTGCCTTTTTTTATTACTATTAATGGGCCATCTGTACCTATGGTTTTCTATGAACTATACTGAGCAAGACATGCAATTTAAACATAATAATGGGTAATTAAATACAGCACATCAAGAGGGATTCCAATTATATTGATAAGGTCCCAGCATAAGTAAAGAGGAAAAAAAAAAAGAAGAATCTGCATGTTTAACGTCTCGCGATAGGCTCATGAATGTCAAATAGGTCTGGGATTTTCCAAAAATTTAAATAAGCAAAAACAGGTTGGTATTAAGTGCCTAATTGTTATTGTTTCCTTATTCATTAACATTGCTCTCCTCTCATTTGCATCCCTTATTTCTGCTTCATGCACAGAAACAAAAAAGTTAGAATTCCAACGTTAAAAACAAAACCAAAAAACTTTCTTGTAAAGAAATCAATAATAATTTACTTAAAATTAACCATCACAGTTGACAAAATGAATGTAGTATGAATGTAAAAACTGGATAAAGGTTTGATAGTATTTTAAGAAGCAGGTAAAGAAAATTATGCTTAGGATACTTGTCAATGTTAGGTCTACTAATTCAGCACTTAAGCATTTTTTTGGGGGGGTGGAGAGTTAGAGAAGGTGGTGCCTTCTTCAAGTAATATGGAAGCCCATTTCCTCAAGGAACAAGAAAGAAAGAAAGAAAGAAAGAAAGAAAGAAAGAAAGAAAGAAAGGAAAGAAGGAAGGAAGGAAGGAAGGAAGGAAGGAAGGAAGGAATAAAGAAATAAAGGAAGAAAGAAAGAAATAAAGGAAGAAAGAAAGAAATGAAGGAAGAAAGAAAGAAAGAAAGGAAGGAAGGAAGGAAGGAAGGAAGGAAGGAAGGAAGGAAGGAAGAAAGAAAGAAAAAGAGAAAGAGAAAAAAGAAGGGAGGGAAGAAGAAAGGGAGAAGGAAAGACATATATAGTATAGTATATATACATGTATGTCTATGTATACAGTATATTATATGTGCTACATGTATACTATGTGTTAACTTATAGTATACATAATGTGTGAAATATATATATACACTATATGAATACCTTATGTGCTATATAATATAGTGTATATATATGCATACATATATTCACTTAATGGGTGTATATATGTATTGTATAGCCATACGTTCATATATATATATATATATATATATATTTATATAGTCGAGCCTCACGATTCTGCATTTAACTTTCCCAACTGCAAGCATTCCAGTGTTTTAATTATTAACCTGATTTTCACTTTCATGTTGGCAATCTCTTATATTTGAGGCTATGTATAGTTGAGAAAAAAAAGTGAAGCATGATATGACAAAATTATATCCACAAAAGTGTCCTAGTTGACTGGCCAGTACAAGTCAAGCCTCCCTGGGACAGAGTTCTGAGTTCCAGTGGGTTAGAGACTTAGCCTGAGGCATGTGTGTTTCGTCTAGGAATGGTACAGTCATGAGACAAAAAGATTAGAAATGGCAGGTTGCTCCTTTCCCTTTTTTTTTTCACCAGAGATTTTCTGACATCATCATCCCTGCCTCTCCCAGTCCTGTCATTTATTTGTTCATTTGTATTGTAATTTTGAGGACAGGATAGAGCCCAAAGATCCTCTCACACAGTAAGCACTTAATAATGCTTATCGAATCGATCATAATTCCCTAGTGTAGTGAAATGAGAAAGTTCTTTTTAATATATATGTATATGTGTAAATGAGATTAAAGATATGTGTATATGTACATATAAAGTAAGTAGATGTGTATATTAAATAAATATGTGTGAGTATATAGACATATATTAAGTATATATTCATTAATGTGATGATACATAAAATGGGATTAAGTCTGTCCATATGCATGCATACACACAACTCCATCTCATAGCCTCCATCGGGGTCCCCTCTCAAACTTCAGATTTAGGGAAGTGCGCCCCTTCTTAAAATTGATCAGTGCTCTGTGATTCTAGGAGCAAACACAACTGATCCTTTCCAATAAGAAGAAAGAAAGTGATGATTTTCAACTTTACTCTTATCCCTTCCCCAATAGTTTTCTATACTGAAATTAAATTATTTTTGGTTATTCTACGGGTTGATGCTGTGTGAATAGTAGAGTAATTTTTGTATTGTCCTGAAACCCAACAATTATTTTTCTTGACTAATTTAGTTATCTTAGTAATACTTTATTTTTAAAATTATTATTTTCATATTAACAGCCCAAAATAGTGAGAGAAAATTCTTTGTCAGAATCTCAATATTTCAGATCAAAAGTTACCGGAAAATGAACAAATTCTTCCACCAATACTTAAAAAAAAATAACTAAACATGGGATGGTTTTTTCCTGTCACAAAAAAAGGCCTTCACTAGAAATACTGAAACTCTACACACTTGCAACTGATTATTTGGTTCTGCAAAAACATCAAGGAGACTGTGATGCTGTTGAAAGAATGTTGGAATTAGAGTCAAAGACCAGGGTTTGAATCATGATTGTGTCTTTTACTATCTGTGTTATCTGGGCAAAGCCAATTAAAGTCTACCTTATCTGTAAATTGAGTTAGGCTAAATGACTCCAAAGTTTCCTTTTAGTTCTTTCTTTACAACCTTTTGGTCCTAACTTGCAGGGAAACAATGCTATGCAAGTCACTTAATTCATAATTATATCATCGAGTTTGCATCTTGGGCAACTGACCGAATGGCATTGTAGTTAGGTCTCATGATATTACAGTGGAGTCAAATGAATATATTAATATCATTATTGGGAAATGACATCAGTCAGGTTGGTTGATTCTATATGGAGCATGTTTGTACTTTTATTGAATTTGCAAATATAATTTTTTAAGCCCTTACCTTCTGTCTTGGAGTCAATACTGTGTATTGGCTCCATTGGTAAGGGTAGGCAATGGGGGTCAAGGGACTTGCCCAGGGTCACACAGCTGGGAAGTGGCTGAGGCTAGTTGAACTGAGGACCTCCCTGGCTCTCAATCCACTGAGCTACCCAGCTGCCCCCGCAAATACAATTTTTAATGCATTCACTGAGACCATTATTAAGAAATATTAGCACACTGACTGTGCTAATGAATATTGTTGAAATGACAAGCACTAAAAGATTATGGCTGGTTCCGGGTTAAGATGGTGGCAGAGTAAGAAGCAGCTCTTAACCTCTCCTGACCGAAACACACAAAACTCCTCAAGGGGACATAAAAACAAGTCCAGACGAACGGAGGAACCCCACAACAGGGCACAGCGTGGAAGGTA
>NW_025372360.1:0-9870 GCF_016433145.1 Gracilinanus agilis
TCCTCCTCCTCCTCCTCCTCCTCTTTTTCCTTCTTCTTCTTCTTCTTCTTCTTCTTCTTCTTCTTCTTCTTCTTCTTCTTCTTCTTCTTCTTCTTCTCTCCCTTTACCTTCAATCTTAGAATTAGTACTAAGTATTAATAGTAAAAAGAGTGGTAAGAATTAGGCAATTAGGGTTGTTACTTTCCCAGGGTCTGAGACTGGATTTGAACTGAAGTCTTCTTGACTCCAGGTCTAGTACTCTTTTTACTGCATTATTTCTACAAACATAGTAGAACTGGAAAAGGTTATAAACAAAAGTAAAGATCTCCCTGACATCCAGCTTTCTTTTTCAAATATATAATACATTTACCCTATCACTTACAAAGCTGTTCTGCTTGTCTGTGCTTCTTTCTGGTCTTCCTTCTGTTCTCTTCTCTTCATTAAATAACAATAACAAAATAATACAAAAATGATACATTTGGAATATTAAGGAAGATTTTTATATTTTTGATAGATTATTTGTGCCATTTAACATTGTTAAAGCATTTGACAGCTTTACCCTTTCAAGAATCAGAAAAGAGTAGAGTTTCCATGGGTGTAAAACTCATTTAGTGACAGTTCAGAAGTTCTGGCTTCATTTGGTGATCTTGGCTTTCCTGATTTCAGGAAAGCTGGTATATGTGGAAAGTTAATTATCAACCTGAAGCCCATTTTGGCCCCCCAAACAGCCTTTTGATTTTTTTTAAAACCCTTAACTTCTGTGTATTGGCTCCTAGGTGGAAGAATGGTAAGGGTGGGCAATGGGGGTCAAGTGACTTGCCCAGGGTCACACAGCTGGGAAGGTGTCTGAGGCCGGATTTGAACCTAGGACCTCCCATCTCTAGGCCTGACTCTCAATCCACTGAGCTACCCAGCTGCCCCCAACCTTTTGATTTTAAAGGAAAAAAAAATAGTTCAGAAGCTCTGAAACCATATCTCCCTGAGGCCAGGAGTAGAGCCCTCCCTCCTCTTGTCTACCATGCTAGGAGATGCTGTACATGTGCTGTGCAGCCATTTTAAACACCATATGATTACTCTTGGCTTCCAGAGGATCTGCTACTTGTCTAGACTGAGGACTGAGTCTGCCACTCAGAGAGGTGTCGGGAAGAGCATAAATTGACAGAGGGGATAGGAAATGGTTCTCTTTCCTTGGAACCACAGACTAGAGAGAGGGCATGCAATCTGGCTGGAACCTGGCTCAGCCAGTTCATGGAGGAGGTGACTGACGGAGCTAGCTGGCCCCACATAGCTCATTCTGAGGCTCTGCTCTGGGTCTTGTCCACTGTCTGTGATCATCCATTTGCTAACTGTATTTACAAAACAAAAACAACAACAACAACAACCAAAAAAAACATTTACCTTCCATCTGGAAATCAATATTGTCTATTGGTTCCAAAGCATAAGAACAATAAGGGCTGACAATGGGAATTAAGTGAATTTTTCAGGATCACCCAGTTAGGAAGTGTCTGAGTCCAGATTTGAACCCAGGACCTCCCATCTCTATACCTGGCTTTCAATCCACGGAGACATCTAGCTGCTCTCCATCTGCATTCTTGGTACAGACACCAACCTTCATTCCCTGTGTAACTGATTATGCTCACTTGTTCTCTTTTCATAGACTCTGCCCAAGAAGGACCTGCTAGGAAGGCCATGATGCTTACTATCTTCTTCTTCTTTCTGTTTAGCTTGTGGCTACTCGACCCTGGAGGGGTGAGCAGCCATAGGGCACAAAGGTAGTCCTCGCGTCAATCATCCCACCCCTCCACATCTCTGGCAAAAGTTTGTTCAGGAAAAAAGGTTGAACCATCATCTGATTTGCAGAGCTTACATTTATTTCTCTTATCCATGCCCTCATTTCTTCTTATCCCCATGGAGAATTGGTAGCAATTGTACTATATTTAAAGTCTGCTCATTTGCATACGGCAGCTCTTCCAATTAGCAAGTTATTTCACAGGAGAGACAAAAAAACATGAAACCTGACTTGCTGACTCTGCTACATGCATGCCCCATAACTGTGTTGTTCCTGCCAGCTCTGCTTCCTCAATAGCCACTCTGTGTGGTGTGTGTGTGTGTGTGTGTGTGTGTGTGTGTGTGTGTGTGTGTGTAAAAGGAGGCAGGGGTATGAACTTTTGCCCAGTAAATAAGTATTGCCCAGTAAATAAATATTTCCTTCTTAGTGTAGTAAAGTGGAAACAATACTGTGTTTGTCAGGTCTAAGGACTGAGGTTCAAACCTTAGCCCCACACTTAATCATAAGATCATGGGTCAGTCAGTTACTCAACAATCCATCAACAAATATTAAATGCCTCGTCTCTGGATTTCATTAAAAAGTTTTTTTTTTCAGCCCTTAGTTTCTGTCTTAGTAACAGCTCAAAGACAGCAGGGCAAGGGCTAGGCAAGCAAGGTTAAGTGACCTGTCTGGGCTCTCACAGTTAGGAAGTGTCTGAGGTCTGGAGCTCTATCCACTGAGCGACTTTGCCGATCCCTGGATTTTAATTTAGGTTAATTTCTTTCATTCTCACTTTGCTCATCTGTAAAATGAGGGAGTTACATGAGATGACTTCTCTAGGGTTCCTGTCTGGCCTTCATGTACATTTCAGCTGATTTCTTTCTCATGGGAATATAAATGTTCTCACTTTTAGAATCATCAGGGTTATGGCAGCAGTAAAAATGTACTGTAGCATCATCTAACAGGGCCATTCGATCTCAAAAATGACAGTGCTGGGCAGCTGGGTAGCTCAGTGGAGTGAGAGTCAGGCCTAGAGACAGGAGGTCCTAGGTTCAAACCCGTCCTCAGCCACTTCCCAGCTGTGTGACCCTGGGCAAGTCACTTGACCCCCATTGCCCACCCTTACCAATCTTCCACCTATGAGACAATACACCGAAGTACAAGGGTTTAAAAAAAAAAATGACAGTGCTACCATATCCTCTTGTACAGGAGTTTCCAAAGCACATAGGGAATGAGCATGCCCTGAACTTGGAGCACTCCTCCGCAAAATACACACACCTGAGGAGATTTATAGGGAATTCTTTGTGTGTCCTCCGCCCACAAAGCTTTGGGGTTGGGTGATGATGGAAAAAGCCAAAGGCGTGCGGGTGATTTAAAAGAGGCTCTGAGCTGAGTGTGGAGAGGGAGACTGGGAAAATGCAGCCCTGCTAGGAGAGCCGGTATGTTCTCTTCTCTAATGATAACAATGATAATAATAGCTGACATTTATATAGCACTTTAAGGTTCTACATTAATCAGGTTCTGAAACTCAAGGAACAAAAATGCTCTGAAACTTGCCTCTAGTTGTACTATTTTGTTGTTCAGTCTTTTCAGTAGTGTCTGACTCTTTGGGACTCCATTTGGGATTATCTTGGCAAAAATAGCAGAATGGTTTGCCATTTCCTTCTCCAGCCCATTTTATAGATGAGGAAACTGAGGCATACTGGGGTAAGTGATTTGCTTAGGGTCACACAGCTAGTAAGTATAGGAGGCTGGATTCGAACTCAGATCTTTCTGACTCCAGACCTAGCACTCTATTCACTATGTCACCTAGCTGCTGTTCTCTTAATTTTAGTGCTTATCAATAAACATATAAAGTACAATGAAATACATAAAAGTTGCACACATCAAAGGAGTGCATCTCATATGTTTTACTAAAGGACTGTGATCTTGCATATTGCATTTTCAATCGAATGTATTGACTATGTCAGTTGGCTTTGTTTAAATGTTTTCTTATTACAAAAGAAGATTCCCTAGGTGGTAGCATGTATGTATATGTGTTCCTGCATGTGTGTATGAGAGTGTATGGAATGGAGGAGAGGGAAAGAATACATCCAGAAATGATGGTGATGAAGGAAACAAAAGATAAGTAAAACTTAAACAGAAGCAGAAAGGATACAAAGAGACATATTACCAGCTCATCCCTAGCCTTGTGTTCCAGTTCTGATGTGACTCTGGGAAGTAACGTAGCACTTGCAATGTTGATTCAGGAAATCATTTCTATGCCTACTTCCTTGGACCATTTTGGACTAGCTCAAAAGGATTAGGGTCTATGTAGGATTTTAGGCTGAGATGGACAAAAAAATCTTTTACAGATGCATCAGTCCAAGATGAGTAGACTACAGATACCTCATGAGTAGGCATAAGAAAAACTATTAAAATTCCTTCGGTTTCAGGGTCTTTGGTCATATATTTATCAGTTATTCTCCATATTTCTCTGCCCCAGTCATTCTCTCCTCTTCCTCCTCTGGCATAAATGACCTTATCTAACAAATGTGCATCAAGTTTGCAAAGGACATTATATACAAAAGCAGATTATAGATGTACTTAATTCTTTCTTTACAAGCACTCTGAGACATAGAGATTCCCTCTGGCTCTTATGATAAAGCTGTTGTTCAGAGAGGTTTGATAACTTGCTCCTAGTCAAGCAATTCACAAGAATCATAGAGCTAGAAGGGATATTGGAGCTCATTATACAAATACTTCTTTAAGATGAGGAAACTGAGGTCCAGGCTGTCTAATGGCTATTCTTTGTTACTATGTCACTAGCCCATCTCCTGTTCCACAGATACATTTTTTTGATGGCATCTGTTGTAATTCTTTAGTTGCAAAGTGTGACAGCCCACTCACATTCATTACAAGTCCTTTGTCAGAGAGAGGCTTTGTAGTCACTGCATCTTAGAACATGGGAATTGGGCACTTAGCATATGCCCTTAAAAAAGATAAAGCCAGAATATGGTAGCAAAGAAAAACTCAAAGAGAATGAGACTGGCAAGTATTCTGGGTAGAGGAATATGCCCAGAAGAAAGGAGCAACATGATTTCTGATGGGAGAAGCATTAAGACTTTTAGTTGAGAACATCAAAAGCCCTAAAGTACTGGAGATGTTCTGGCCACATATATCCCCTGAACAAATATATTTCTGGTGCATACCTTGGCCACAGAGGCTCTTAGCATACACCTTTTTAAGCATGTTCCTCAAACACAGGTATTGTATATGTAGGTGTCTTGAATTCAGATC
Organism: Gracilinanus agilis; assembly: GCF_016433145.1. NCBI lineage: Eukaryota > Metazoa > Chordata > Mammalia > Didelphimorphia > Didelphidae > Gracilinanus > Gracilinanus agilis. The sequence goes on from NW_025372360.1 coordinate 5,027, forward strand.
ACATTCCCGGAGGTACATGATTTATGGTTTTGAATGGGAGCTGATCCACAAATTATCTGTAACTCAGGGTGGCAATTCTGGACATTCATAGGTATGAAGGATTCTCCAAGTGCTACATATCTATAGGATATAGAACGTTAAACACTGCAAGTGACCTTAGATACCATCATCATATTTGCCAGTGAGGAAACTGAGGTATAGGAAGTTAATCATAACCAGTAAATGAAAGAGGCATATTTAGAACTTATGTCTTACTCCCATTAAAATGTTTCTTGATGGCAGGAATGTTTCTACTTTGTCTCCCCATTATTGAACATAGTGCTAGGGACATGAAAGCTGTTGTTCATTTGTTTTCAATGATGTTCAACTCTTCAAGTTGAACCCCATTTAGGGTTTTCTTGGCAAATATGCTGGAGTGGCTTGCCATTTCCTTTACCAGCTCATTTTATAGATAAGGAAACTGAGGCAAATAGGGATAAATCTTTGCCTAGGATGACACAACTAGTAAGTGTCTGGGGCCAGATTTGAACTCAGGAAGATTAGTCTTCCTGATTCCAGATACTCTGCCTCAGCCATATGGTTGTTGCTATTCAATTGTGTGTGACCCTGTGAACCAGATTGTCCATGGTTTTTCTTTGGCAAAGATATAGAAGTGGTTTGTCATATCCTTCTCCAGTGGATTAAGGCAAATAGAGGTTAAGTGACTCTCCAAGGGTCACATGGTCACTTCCTGACTCTAGGCTTAGCCACGAAGCTGCCTCTTGGTAAGCACTGAGAGATGCTTGTTGAATGATTAACTGAGTCACAGGCCAATGATCTTCCCACCATGACTAAGAGCCACTTTATTTTTCCTGAAAACTTGTTTGAATCCTTACTCAACTAAGTCTAACTCAAATGCTCACTCCCCAAGACCTTCCCTGACCATTTCAGGTGAACTCAGTTCTATGTGATGCTGGACAAGTAATTTAACTTCTCTGGACCTTATTCTTCTCATTTGTGAATTGAGATAGTTGGTCTAGAAGACAGCTAAGATCCCTTCCAATTCTATATCTATGATCCCTTGAATTGTTCTTTTCTATTCTTTTTTAACTGATTATGTTTAAATCTCATTTCCCTAACCAGAATTACTATAAATCAGAGAGCCGTATCTTATTTTTCTCTGGACTAAATACTACTTAGTTCAAAAATTTGCACATAGCAGGGTCTTAGACACTGTTCCTTGCAGATTAAGGGTTGGAGGAATGGATGGAAATTCATTCCATAGGTTCTATGAAACATCCACTTACTATGTAATGTACTAAAAAGAGCAATGGATTAGGAGTTTGACAACTTGAGATGGACATCTGGCTGTGCCACTAAGTGATTTTGAATAAATTGCTTCTTTCTTCTAGTCCTCAATTTACTCAGCTATAAAATGAGGGGGTTGGACTAGATCATCTACAAGGTCCTTTCCAAATGTAATGATTTCTGAATCTATGCATTTTTTTCCCTAAAGCCATAGATTAAAAAGAAAATCAGCCCAGGAGATTTTGATTTTTCAGTCCCTAGGAGACAAATAGCCTCAGGGTAGAGTGACTTGCCCCCCCCCCCCCCCCCCCCAATGAGGCCTTCTAGCAGCAAAAGTAATAAAAGGTGCAGATGCCTTGATGCGAAGCATCCAAATGCAAGCCCCTGGTGGCTCCCAAGAGCATCACATCTGGTAACTGCTGTCCTGGGCTGCACTTAATATTCATTTTTCATAGTTCTCTTGCTCTTCTGGGTCTGCGTGTTCTTTGTTCTCTCCCTCTCTTAATAACTCTCTGGTTAATTGAAAACACATATTGCACAATATTTCCCCTCTCCACAGCAGATACTACCTTCCTCCTTCCCCCCAACATTGCATGTTAGGAAGGGATTTGAACATGAAGAATGCAGGAAGGGCAGAACAAAGTAAATTTGATGACTGCATCCATTTTGCCTTAAGAAAGATGGGGATGGCAGCAGGGCTCATATGCCAAGGAACCCCCATGGCTGTGCAATAAGAGAGCCAAGATTATAAGCTAATGGCTTGAACCTAGATGTCCTAATGCCAAATGAAGGGCTTTTCCCAATCCACCATGCTCATATTTAAACACCTAAGTAACCAGCATAAGACAGGCTTGTTCTGAGAGGGCTGCTTTTGAAACTGTAAGGCTCAATCTAAGCATCAAAGAGAAATAGATAGAGAGGGTGGCCTTGGTGTCAGGAAGCCTCAGGCTCAAGTCCTGCTCCTGAACATATTAACTGTGTGACCACGTAAGCCATTCAAGCGTTCAGTGTCCAGGCTACTGCCCAAGCATATAAGTTAGAGATGAGTTGTCAGTTTGCGTTGATGAAGGATATTTCTACGCTGAGAGTTCTTTCCACCTTAAAATCACACATCCAGACTCCCACAGAAAATAAAAATGTTATTATTATCAAGTGACAAGAAATATAGAGGCTGAAATAGTTTAAGCTATATTAGTTTCACAGAAAATTAATAACATCATCACTAAATGTTTCTGATTCTGGTGTTTAAATTTTATTAATATGGGATAACCTTTTTTGTTTTTAATTAACTGAAGATTCAAAAATGTGATATCCTACTTTCCATCTCTGAGTATAAAAAAACTTAAACAGGGCAAATCTATAATTTAAGAAATGTCAAATAACCTCAGAGTAATTCAATTTAATTCCATTTATTAAGACCATTCAATATTTCAATACTTTAATTCTTCAACTGAAGTCTGTGTCTAAGGTGCTGCCAGATCTTCTGCTCCTGGTCAGATGTTCATAGCCTGCAGAGGGATCACATGTATCGTATCGCATTTTCTCATGTCACATCTTTTAAAGAATTATTAATATCCTTTATTTTTTCATTATCTTCATTTCCCAAACTATTCCTTCCCAGGTCCCTGCCCAGAAAGCAATCTCTTCTAACAAAGAATAAAAAAGAAAGACTAAAAAAAGAGCAGTTGAGCAAAATCAACCACTATATCAATGGTGTCTGACAGGATATGCAATATTTAACACCCCCCACCTCTACAAATAAGGGAAAGAAGACAGTCTTAAATCTTTTATGGCAGAGGAGCCATAGACAGACAAGCTCCATTATTTTAATTGCACAACATTTAGTATTGGGTTTATTTTCTTGTTGTTCTACATAAGTGTATATAGTTCATATAAGTCTGTTCATGCTTCTCAGAATCCCTCATATTCCGCAATTATTATGGCATAGTGTAGACAGCCTTTCCACATTGCAGGGATGAGAGGGGCATAGTGCCTCCAAGGTCTGGAAAATCCACATAACATTTTTTGACTTTTGGGTTCTTTTGGAAAACTTTAACTTTTTATTCATTTTAACTTTTAAAAAGAAATTGTGTATATTTATTATATTAAAAGATAAAAAGTATTGATATTATATAATACTTTACATAGTTTATGCATTTCTTAGCTTTTAACTTTTTCTGTGTTGCTGCTGACCTTCCTCCATTATATGCTCACAAAACTCCACTCAAATTCCCATTTAATTTCTCATACCAACCCACTACATATTGAAATTGCAATGGGGAAAGTTGAAATGTGGAAGAGATACCTGCACTGTTCCATTATGTTCATGAACCACAATTTTTTTAGCCATCTCCAACCAAAAAGCCATGCTATTTTGATTTCAGTATGCTGATAGGCTATACAGATCTGACTTCTAGTCTAGGAAAAGTCTGGGAGTCCAAACTCTTTAATTATATTAATTCTATTCCATTCCTTAAAGCAGTCTCAGAATAAGGTTGGTTGGTAGTCATCATCCTTTTTCTGTTACTGTCCTTTTTCAAGACTGTCTTCCTTTGGGGAATTTAGGAGGGCTATGATTTGTAGCAAAAAGGGAAGAGTCCCCACACTGGTTAAATCATGAATTATGCCAGTTTTAACTTCACAAATTCAATTAAGAAATAAAGCTCCCACTTTGGGTGTAAGAGGGGAAAATGGGAATTATTATGGTTGGACTAGATATTTAAGGTTTGGTCGCCAGAAATCGATTAACTTGATTTCGAAATAAAAGAGACCCAAGTCAAGATGGCTTTTATTGTGGTTTATTTACACTTAGGAAAGTTGAAGGTAGGGAAAATGAAAGAGAAAAACTCTGGCCCAGATCTGAGGCCCAGACCAGGGAGGTTTCAGAGGCCCCAGCAGAGGGGCACAGAGGTAAATTAAACAAGGCTTCTAGCCACAAGGCCTCCTGTAAGAAGAGAGGCATCCTTGAGCTTAGAGCCTCCAGAAATGCCAAGGGAAGAGAAAGAGAGTCAGCCTAACTTACCCACGTGACAATTCAAAGGGAAGCAGTCTGAGGTCTCACCCGAGCTCCTTCAACACCAAGTTCAAAGCGCCAAAAGCCCTCCAAGGGAAGTTACCATCATATTTAAAAGATAGCATCTTTTGTCACTTCCTGTGTCTACCTCCAATTTCATGTGGGGAGCGAGGATGGGAGGAGCAGGTAATGGTGGGTCCCTTTAAAATAACTCAATAGGCACGTGGCTTCATTTTTCTAAAAGGCTTTCAATAAATCCCTTAAAACCATGATATTTAAAAATCTATCCTTTTATTCCAATTTTATTTCTTACATGAGCAAAACTGTGCTGACTTTGGAGAAGTGATAGGAGAAGTAAAATTCAAAATAGGATTTGTGATATATTTATATACACATATATTTATATTCTAGCTAAATATGTTTATATGTAAGTTACATATAAATATATAATTTTATATATATAAATATTTATTTTAGATATCTATTTATATATAAATTATATATTTCAAATATATAATTACATACATAAATATTTATTTTAGAT
>NW_025372361.1:0-485 GCF_016433145.1 Gracilinanus agilis
AAAAAAGAAAACTCAAAACTTTTAAATTTACCTTTTTAAGGGCCTCAGTGAGATCTAATTATCTGTATTCCTATGTGGAGAAATGCTATATATAATTCTCTGTAGTGAACTCTATTCACTATTATAGTATTCACTATTATAGTAATCAGAAGAATAATTCACAGGGAGAGGGAGGAATACTAAATGGTCTAGATGATATGGGGGTGGGAAAGAGTGGGGGTGAATAGTACGGGACTCCAAGAGAAACTTGAGTAAATAAGAAAAATAGGATATACTATTACACACAAAGAGGCCATGGGAAGGAGAGGGGACAAATACTAATATAAGAAGGAGAGGAAGAGAGCATTAAGAGGTAATATTTAAACCTTACTCTCAGTGTAATCAGCCCAGAGAGGGAAGAGTAGCTATACTATCCATTGGGATATAAAACTCTTATCTAGCCCTACTGAGAAAGTCAGAAGGGATAAACCAAGGGGAGCAGGGGA
>NW_025372361.1:585-952 GCF_016433145.1 Gracilinanus agilis
ACTCTATTCACTATTATAGTATTCACTATTATAGTAATCAGAAGAATAATTCACAGGGAGAGGGTGGAATACTAAATGGTCTAGATGATATGGGGGTGGGAAAGAGTGGGGGTGAATAGTACGGGACACCAAGAGAAGCTTGAGTGAATAAGAAAAATAGGATATTCTATTACACACAAAGAGGGCATGGGAAGGAGAGGGGACAAATACTAATATAAGAAGGAGAGGAAGAGAGCATTAAGAGGTAATATTTAAATTTTACTCTCAGTGTAATCAACCCAGAGAGGGAAGAGTAGCTATACTATCCATTGGGATATAAAACTCTTATCTAACCCTACTGAGAAAGTCAGAAGGGATAAACCAAGGG
>NW_025372361.1:957-1627 GCF_016433145.1 Gracilinanus agilis
ATGGGAAGGAGAGGGGACAAATACTATTATAAGAAGGAGAGGAAGAAAGCATTAAGAGGTAATATTTAATCCTTACTCTCAGTGTAATCAACCCAGAGAGGGAGGAGTAGCTATACTATCCATTGGGATATAAAACTCTTATCTAACCCTACTGAGAAAGTCAGAAGGGATAAACCAAGGGGAGCAGGGGAATGGGGAGGTCAAAAAAAGGGAGGGGAGAAGGTGGAGGGAAATCATAAGGCCTTTTAAAAAAGGGGGGGAAATAAGGAGGGGTAGAAAGGGAAGTTAGTTAAGGGAGGGGATGAGGGATAGGGTCTTAATTGCAAACCACTGGTATTAAAAGAAATAGTTTAAGGAGATGGGGTAGGAATAGGGGAGGATACAAAAATGTCAGTGAATGCATAACTTATAATTATAACTCTGAATGTGAATGGGATGAACTTGCTCATGAAACGGAAGCAAATAGCAGAGTGGATTAGGAACCAAAAATCCTACCATATGTTGTCTACAAGAAACACATATGAGGCGGGTGGACATACACAAGTTTAAGGTTCAGGGTTTGAGCAAAATCTTTTGGGCGTCAAATGAGAAAAAGAAGGCAGGAGTGGCTATTATGATTTCTGACTTGAATATAAAGAGGGAAACTATAAATAAGTTAAGTGAACACAGA
>NW_025372362.1:0-6991 GCF_016433145.1 Gracilinanus agilis
CACACAGCTGGGAAGTGGCTGAGGCCGGGTTTGAACCTAGGACCTCCTGTCTCTAGGCCTGACTCTCAATCCACTGAGCTACCCAGCTGCCCCCCAATCTATATATTTTGATACCTATATATCCAAGTTTAAGCATCTCTGGTTTATATGAAAGAATATTATATTAATGCATGGTTACATTATAAAGCATAAGTAAAAATGGAAAAAAACAAAATGGTGTTAGATTCTAAAGAGCCTGAAATGTTATGAAAAGACATTTGATGCTGATTGTAGGTATTAAGGAAATATTATATATTTATAAGCCTAGGAATAATATGTATATGTTAATGTATTGGGAATCTATGAATTGGAAGGGAAAATGTAATTGGAGTGGGAAAAATATCTAGGAAGAAGTTGAAATTGCCAGGAAAGTTTTGGAGAATAAAGACACTGTTCTTCTCCCTGCACTCCATGAGATCCATGCTGCTCCAGGTAGGGCTTTAGCAGGTGAGAGTTATCACCACTCACACCCACTTCAGCCTTGGTACCCAGTTCACCATGACCCTGTACCAGATGTCTTGCCTGGCTCATGAGGGGCAGGTTCCTGCTGTGTTCTGTCTCAAGGTCAAAAGCCACCACTTCTATTTCCTTTTGGACAAAGTCGGACATTTCCCCAACATGAGAATATTTGACATCATCATGGGAGCCTACCAGAGCCTGTGGACCCCCAAGCCTGATACCCAGCAGGAAAGCATCAAAATATTAAATAAAGAGACAGGAAAGCCAAAAAAATATCCCTTAAAAAAGTTTGTCCTTTGGGGTTAGGGGTAATTACTGTCATTAAGTTGATCCTGAGTGATGTGGCATGATTTAGTAAAAATTGTTATTACATTTTCTTTTCATTAGATTTATTCTTATCTATTTTACTTCTCCTTTTAGAATGTAAGCTTCTTCTTTTTTTGTTGTTAAAACCTCACCTTCCATCTTAGAATCAATACCATGTATTGGTCCCAAAGCAGAAGAATGGTAAGGGCTAGGCAATGGAGGTTAAGTGACTTGCCCAGGGTCACACAATTAGGAAGTGTCTGAGGTCACATTTGAACCTAGGACCTTCTATCTCTAGGCCTGGCTCTCAATCCACTAAGCCACCCAACTGCCCCCACAATGTAAGCTTCTTGAAGTCTTGGGTGATTCTTATTTCGTTTATAAAATTTGATCATCAGTGCTTAACACAATACTAAGAACATAATAACTGCTTAATAAATGTTTGTTTATGAATTGATTCTCTTCAATAACTCTGTGAGGCAGGCAAAACAAGTATTATTCTTGTTATGATGAGAAATATAAGACTTGGAAGGAACTTTCCCTAAGGTTTCTCATATAGTTAAAAAATTGTGGAGCTAGTATCTTTTATTTCTCTCCAAACCCATTACAATTTAAATTTCTTGCTCTCTCTCTCTCTCTCTCTCTCTCTCTCTCTCTCTCTCTCTCTCTCTCTCTCTCTCTCTCTTTCTCTTTCAGCAAAGCTTTTGTGATGTCTTTATTTTTAAAGTTAAATTTATTTATTTGTTACATCAAAATGCAAGTTAAATCCGCCCCGCCCTCCTCTCCTCATTAGAGAAGACATCATTTGACAAAAAAGTATATATAAAGCTATTTCTTAAGTATTTTGATTTAATCAGTTCTTCCTCTGGAGTCTGGAGACTTTTGGAAGCCATTCTTCAAACATTATTTCAGTTGTATATAATATTCTCTTGGTTCTGCTCATTTTACTCTTTATATCTTTCTGATATCTTTTAAAGGTCATACTATCCATGTACAGTCACAATTTTGGAATTGCCATTTATCTTTACCTTTTCCTCAATCCCTATGTTTAATCAACTGTCAAGTCTTATTGATCCTAACTTCCACAATATCTCTAGTATCTGTTCCCTTCTCTCCACCTATTCTAATTTGCTGGTTCAAATCCTTTCTCACTTTGAGCTATAGCAACCTACTGTCTTTCTGTCTCTTCTATCTCCTTTCCAATCTGTCTTCTCCCCAGATGCCAAATTTGTAGTCACAAAAAACAGGAGAGGCTACAATAGATTTACTCCTCCAACCCCACTACATATAAAATCTCAAATCCCTGTTGCCTCTGGATTAACTCTGAATCTAAAATTTAAAGACCTCTATAATCTGGTGATCCACCTTCCAGTATTATTTCATTTACTAATTTTTACTCATTCTTTGTTCAAGGCAAATAAAGCCAAAAATATTTTGTAAGCCAAGCTTTGTGCTAAGAGATGAGGAAGCAAAGAAAAAAAAATCCTTGCCTCCATGGAGCTTCTATCCAAATGAGGGGGAGGAGGAATGGAAACAATTGCATACACATAAAGTAAATAGAAAGTAATCCCAAAGGGAAGGCAGTAGAATTAGAAGAACTAAAAAAGACTTCTTCTAGAAAGTTCCATTTTAGTTGAGACTTGAAGGATGCCAGGGAAACAAGGCAATATAGATGAAGTGGGACAGAGTTCTAGACATGGGAATCTGTCAGTAAAAATGTTTTGAATTGGAAGATGGAAGTTCATGACTGAAGAGCAGCAAGGTAGTCAGGCCACAGTATAATACCTCTGTTGAGTATAAGATGACTGGAAAGGTAGGAAAAGACAAGATTATAAATAGAATTGAATCCCAAATAGAAGATTGTATTATCTGGACCTAATAGGGAGCCCATGGAGTTTTCTGAGTAAATGGCTGGCATAATTAGATCTCTATATAAGGCAGATGAGAGGAGAATGGCTTGGACTAAGAAGACACTTGAGACAGTGTGACCCATTATAATGTTATTACAATAGTCCAGGAATAAGGTGAGGAGCATATGCAACAGGATGATGATTGTGTCAGAGGAAAAGAGATATTTCTAATGCAGAACTGAAGAACTTCAGAATTAAAAAAAATATATGGGGTGAGATACTTAGTTTTTAGCCTTAGAGACTGTGAGGATGGTTCTGTCCTCTATAGTAATAGGGAAATTCAAAAAATGGGAGAATTTGGGGAGAAAGATGAGTACAATTTGAGACATATTGAGTTTAAGATATCTACTAGATATCCAGATCTGGATGCATTTTAGGCACTTGCAGGTGTAAGACTGAAGATGAAGAGAGATCAGAAATTGATAAACAAGTCTAAAAATTATCTATATACAGATGATAATGGAATCAATGTTCATTTTTCTGTTCTACTTAAATTAATCTACTACATGTTCTCTAGTTACAATGTTATATCTTCTGTCTCCTTTCCTTTGCAAAATGGCACCCTGTGCTTGGAATACCCCTTCTACTCACCTGTACCTTGTAGCATCCCTGACTTCTTACAGAGCACAGCCCATATCCTTCTTTTTAATCTAGGCCTTTCCTGATTACCCCCTTCACCCTCAGAATTTATTTGTTAGGATTCTTTCCTCTTCATATTTCATGTATTATGTATATTTGTTTATTTTTAATTTACTTATTATTATGTATGTACTTTGTATACTTACATGCAATATAATGTAAATTCCTTGAGAGAAAGGACAATTTAATTGTAGATAAATCTGATTTTAACTTGGTTTCTTAAAGCAAAACTACTCATGACACTTTGTTTTTTTTTTTTTAAATGATAAAACAAAAACCCCGAGATTCCTGAGGAAAATAAGGATAGAACAAAGAAGCAGTTTTGTTTTTAATTTTTAGATAAAGCCCGCATAAAGAATTGAGTAATGTTTTTATTTATTTGAACTCACTTGCCCACCTGCTACCATGTTTCTCTTCATGTGGTGATACTAAATTTCATGGAATCCCTAGGGATCCATGTGTCAGGATGATTAAGTGCAGAATTCTATCTTTTAGGAAAAACAGTGGTGGAGCCCCTCTTTTCCTATTGGGGAAAATTAGCAAAGGAAATGAGGCATTTGTATGAGAGTATAAAAAGGAATTCTTTATCCTTTTTTAAATTTAACTGGGGGCCTGGAGGTCCGCTTAACATAGAGATGTGTAGAGATTAATCAGCCCACAGTGACAGGAGGTAGAAACCATAGAGACAGGAAAGAGGAACCATAAAAACAGGAAGTGAGGTAGAAAAGGGGTATAAAAAGGGCCAGCATCAGTTGGATGGTCTGTCAGTTGCTGACAGTTAGGTGCTGGCATTTGGCTCCTGGGAGTGTATTGGGTTGGTGGTTGGCGTTTAATTGATGAAATATAAAAGGCGAGCCAGAGCTTACTGATAGGGCTTTTTGGCTTTTGGGTTTTTGGTTTTTGATTTGAGCTGTTAGTTTTTTTTTTCTTTCTTGAACATTTTTTGGGAGGTGGTTGGTCTTTGTTGACAGACCTAATTGGGGTTGGATTAAACACTGATTGGGTTGGTTTTGATTGGTGTGGATTGTGGTGGAACTTTGTGGGGTGGTTGTTTTTAGTGGTAGTTATAGGCAGTTATAGGTAGACATAGGCAGTTTTAGGTAGTAATTATAAGTAGTTACAGTTAGTTATAGGATAACTAGTATAGACATTAGGAAATTTTCTTTCTCTACCTCTTTACTAAATTTTCCTCCTTTACTATATTCTTTCCTATCTCTATTTTAATAAAACTAAATTGTTCGTTGTTAAAAACTACTACACATTTTCTTTTCTCTGGCTTGAAGGTATAATATGAATTTACAACTCTACTATATTCTCATTAAAACTTAAGTTGTTAACAGCTGCTCTCTTATTTTGTCAAACCCCTATTTTAACCTTTACAAGGGTAAGAGAATTTAGAAGGAACAAAATCTCAGAATTTGAAATATTTTATTTTCAGAAATAATTCCCTTCTCCTGAGCAATATGAACATTGAACAGAATAATATAGTGGATTTAAAATGTCTTTCTACTTCTTATATAGTAGCAAAAAGCATAAGATGGAACATAACTTGCATAATCTATGGTTAATATGTTTATTACTAGTTGGTTCTTATAGTAAGCTATTAGAAATGAGGTATTACATCCTATACCAAGATAAATTCAGAATGGGTAAATGACAAAAATATAAAGAGGGAAATTATAAGTAAATTAGATGAACATAGAATAGTATACCTGTCAAATCCACGTGAAAGGAAAAAATTTAAGACCAAGCAAGAGATAGAGAATATTACAAAGTATAAAATGAATAATTTTGATTATATTAAATTAAAAAGGTTTTGTACAAACAAAACCAATACAACCAAAATTAGAAGGGAAGCAACAAGTTGGGGAGGAAATCTATAACAAAAACTTTTGACAAGGGTCTAATTTCTCAGATTTATTAAGAACTAAGTCAATTGTACAAAAAAAAAGCCATTCCCCAACTGACAAATGGTCAAGGGGTATGAGTAGGCAGTTTTCAGATAAAGAAATTAAAACTATCAATAAACATATGAAAAAAATGCTCTAAATCTCTCATAATTAGAGAAATGCAAATCAAAACAATTCTTACATACCACCTCACACCTAGCAGATTGGCCAATATGATGATAGTAAAGGAAAATAGTAAATATTGGATTGATTGTGGCAAAATTGGGACACTAATGCATTGCTGGTGGCGTTATGAATTGATCAACCATTCTAGGAGGCAATTTGGAACTATGCCCAAAGGGCTTTAAAAGAATGCCTCCCCTTTGATTTAGCCATACCACTATTATATTTGTACCCATAAGAGATAATAAAGAAAAAAATGTTTGTACAAAAACATTCATAGCTCTGCTTTTTGTGGTGGCAAAAAATTAGGAAATGAGGGTGTGTCCCTCAGTTGGGGAATGGCTGAACAAATTGTGGTATATGATGGTGATGGAATACTATTGTGCTGTAAGGAATGATGAACTAGAGGATTTCTATATGAACTGGAAAGACCTCCAAGAACTGATACAGAATTAAATGTGCAGCACCAAGAGAACATTATACACAGAAAGTGAAATATTGTGGAATAATGATACAATATGATGGACTCTGCTAATACAAGACAATCCCAAGGGATATGTGAGAATGAATTCTATCCACATTGAGAGAAAAAACTGTGGGAGTAGAAACACAGAAGAAAAACAAATGACTTATCTTTTTATATGAATATATGACTTTGGGTTTTTGTTTTAAAAGATTGCTCTATTGCAACAGTTGGCAATCTTTTTGGCCGTGAGAGCCATAAAAGCCTGTGAAAGGAGGAGGATGGAGGCAGAAGGTGCTGGAATATGGGGTGGGGGCTGAAGGCCCCCATGGGGCACATCCTGGGGCTCTGCCGGTACTGGCTGGTCAGGAGGTAGAGCCAGATATGGCTCACGAGCCATATGTTGCCGATCCTGGCTCTATTGCAAAAATGATTAATATGGAAACAGGTATAAGTAATAACATTTTATAACACAGTGGAAATGATCCTGGAGTGGAGAGGGGATGGAAAGAAAATGAAATATGTAAACATGGTAAAATATTTTGAATATTTTAAAAATAAAACATAAAAATTAAATTTTATATATATAAGCATACATATATATATATATATATATAATGTTGTGATCATTTATTCTTTGAGAATACAACCAAAATTGGACTTTATTCAATAAATCCTGTTCCAAAGTAACATGAGTTGGTCATATGCATGAGGTAGAATAGATCATCATCTTAGAAGAGTTTCCCCTTCTACTTCTTAGAGCCTATGAGGAGTAAAGTTCCTTCTGGAGACTAAATTGAGTATAATGCTCAGTGGACAATCCTCTTTATTACAACTTCTGATGACAGAGCCCCAGCAAAATGTCGTTATATGAGCCCAAATCCTTTAGTAAAAGGCATTATCTTACTCAGAAAACGCTTGCTCTGTTACATGTTTAGTGTACCCTGCTCATTCTTAATACAGATAAATTGAATGATAAAAGTGAGATGAGTGTCTACCCTTTTAAAGGGCAGAATAGAAGAAGAAGGAAGGAAGGAAGGAAGGAAGGAAGGAAGGAAGGAAGGAAGGAAGGAAGGAAGGAAGGAAGGAAGGGAGGGAGGGAG
>NW_025372363.1:0-5555 GCF_016433145.1 Gracilinanus agilis
GGCCTAGAGACAGGAGGTCCTAGGTTCAAATCTGGCCTCAGACACTTCCCAGCTATGCGACCCTGGGCAAGTCACTTAACCCCCATTGTCTAAAACAAACAAACAAACTACTCTTTTGTGAGGCATTGTTTGACACTGGATATACAAAAAAGAAATAGTCCCCATCCTTAGTGAGGCTACATTTTACTGGGTGTATATAGCTCATGCCCACACAGTGTTCTAAGCTATCTCTATACTATAATCTTCTATATACTTAAATTATTATTATTTCTACCACTGGGTCTAGGGTGATTATGCCTCTGATTCCGCAAAAAGGGAAACTGGCAAAAAATTTCATGGCAAAACATGAATCATGGCCTTTTGAGCTTCACAAAAGGTTGCCTTAAACACAATTAAAAGGTAAATGGATAGAGTGCTAGACCTGGAATCAAGAAGCCCAGAGTTCAAATCTGATCCCAAACACTTACTAGTTGTATGATCCTGGGCAAGTCACTTAATCTCTTTGCCTCAGTTTCCCCAACTGTAAGAAGGAGATTATTATAGCATTTACCTCACAGGGTTGTTGTGAGAATCAAATGAGATATTTGTAAAAAGCACTTAGCTCAATGCCTGGCACACAGGCATACATAAATGCTTATTTCCTTCCCTTTCTCTTCAAATTCTCTTTTCTTCCAGCTACAGAAAAACAGAGAGAAGCACAAGATTCTCTCTGCTATCGTCCATGAGAGAGACTTCCTGCTCACTATTGAGGGATTGGGACGTTAGGTGGCTGGCAATTACAAGCATGTGCCTGTAGCTAACTTTGGAGATTGGGATGACCAAGTGTTTAGTGACCGCAGCCTGCCTTGGTCTAAAACTTTATCAGCCATTTTTTTTTAAACCCTTACCTTCCGTCTTGGAGTCAATACTGTGTGTTGGTTCTAAGGCAGAAGAGCAGTAGGGCTAGGCAATGGGGGTCAAGTGACTTGCCCAGGGTCACACAGCTGGGAAGTGTCTGAGGCCGGATTTGAACCTAGGACCTCCCGTCTCTAGGCCTGACTCTCACTCCACTGAGCTACCCAACTGCCCCCTATCAGCCATTTCTGAGACTATACATTAATGGGTCAGATCATAGAAGGAGAAGCAAAATGCCCCGATTCCCTAATCCATAGCAGCCAGAGATCCAAAGGGCAGAAATCAGTGTAGCAGGGATGGCAGTAACTGGAAGCTCCTAAAATTGCCATTAGTTGGTGAGATAGAAGGGTAAATGATTCTATTTTCCTGAGCTTCCCTGGTTTTACTTTAACATAATTCTAGGACCTGGAGTTAAGGGCTCAGACACAACTCCCTTTTAATGTAATTATGTAATATGGGAGAATGCTTTGGGAAATGGTTCAGTGGAAAGTTCATGTAAAAGACTTAACCTTTCTTTCCCATCATTTTTTGTTGCGTTTAACGGTGTGACCAGCATTTGAATGCCTGTGTCCTGTTAATATGGAACCAAGAGAGAAGTTCCAGATGTACGGCAGAAATAAAGAAAGGTTTCCCATTTGTATGTATTTTTTAATGGGGAAACTTTCTTCATTTTTAGTTTACAGGAGAAAGAATATAAAGTATTCAAAAAACAGTTCCCATATTTTAAAGGCAATTCAAAATATTTTACATGGTTCCAGCCCCTAAGTTCTTCAATAGATCCACTGATTCAAAGATGCTTTACATGGAATGTACAATTTTAAAAATAAAACTTACAAAACAGAGAAATCGATACTAGTTTTAAATGCAAGTCTTGGGGAAATCCCATTGGTGCCCATCGCTAAGTGGAACTGCCACAAGCAATTGTGTTTTTTGTAGTCTTTATTGTGTCCACACAGAAGAGCTAATTTCAAATGTGTAATAATAACAATTAAATTTTCAGGAAAGAGAATAATATTAGCTATTAATTTTTTTTTTAAACCCTTGTACTTCGGTGCATTGTCTCATAGGTGGAAGATTGGTAAGGGTGGGCAATGGGGGTCAAGCGACTTGCCCAGGGTCACACAGCTGGGAAGTGTCTGAGGCCAGATTTGAACCTAGGACCTCCTGTCTCTAGGTCTGGCTCTCAATCCACTGAGCTACCCAGCCGCCCCCAGCTATTAATTTTTATAATGAAATCCTACTCTGGAATTTAGGAATTCTGATTTATCTAAGAAAGCTGTGCTGACCTATCATTTTATACTCAAAACTCTGATCCATAACCAAGAAAAGGGTAATCAGAATTTATATATTTTAGTGATAGTTTATGTCATATGCATAAATCAGGGTTTCTCATAAACAACAGATTGTAGGGTTTTGCTTTCTTATCTAATCTGTCACTCTTTTTCATTTTATTATATTAGTTAATCCAGTCACATTTAGAGTCATCAGTTGAATTTCTATTTTTCTCAATTTGTCTCTAAAATTTTTTTCACATACTAATTTTTTTCTCTCTTCTGATTTAAATACAATACTGTATTCCTTCAGTTACATTACTTTAATCTCTTTTTATTTTAAGGTAGCCCCCTTCCCAGGAGCTCTCTTCTTCTCCCCTCGGATCCCCTCTTCTCATTTGTTACCCATTTCCCTTTAGGGGTTTATGTATTTCCTTTTTATCTCCAGTTTTCATCTGGTTATATCTTCTCTCTCTCTTTTCCTCTCAGTTAGTCAGGTAGATTCCCCTGTTGTCTCCTGCCCTTCAGCTAGTCATGTTCATTAAATTAATTCATTAAGGTTGTTTGTTTGCTTGTTGGTTTTTTTAAAAGATTGAGGTTCCTTAAATTGGAGTCTGTGAACTTGTTTTTTAAGAAAAAAATTGATAACTGTATTTCAACATAATTGTTTTCTATTGGCAGTTAGGTGACATGGTGGATAGACCACTAGCCTAGAATCAGAAAGATCTCTCAGCTTAAATCCAACTTTACACATTTATAAGATTCTAGCCGAATTCCTTAACCTCTCTCAGTCTCATTTTCTTCAACTTTTAAATGAAAAAAAAATAACAGTGCCTACTTTGCAAGAGGTAAAAAGAAATTTCAGATACCCATCTAGAATTATAATTTAAATCCTTATACAAAAAAAGTGATATACAAACAGTACAAATGAAATAGTTCAGGACTGGGTGTCAAAAGATCTGGGTTCAAGTCTATATTACACTACTTAACAGTATGACCTTGGATAAGTCACTCAAATTTTCTGAGATAAGGCATAGATACAAATAGGTATGATACAGGGGAGAATGTGGTAGAAACAAAGGATATAAGAAATATGAAGGGGAGTTCACATTCAGTTGGGCTGATTAGGGAAGGCTTTACCAAAGAGGGCATCACCTGTGCTAGACTTTCACTGCAAAAGAAAAATTTCCAAAGATGAAGATATGGAGAGATTACATTCCAGGCTGGGGGCAACATTCAGGGTTGGAAATGAAAGATGACAGCTGGAAGGATGACAGCTCAACTACTTGAGAACATATAGTATGTGACAAGGAATCAAGTGAAATAAGGGAGGAAAGGTAGAATGAATTTAGGTATTTGATGACCTTAAGTGCCAAGCTAAAGAGATTGTATTTTATCCTGTAAGGAGCCATTGATGATTTAGTCTATTTGTCTTTCTTTTTTCTTTCTTTCTCTCTCTTTCTTCCTTCCTTCCTTTCTTTCTTTCTCTTTTTCTCTTTCTTCCTTCCTTCCTTTCTTTCTTTCTCTTTTTCTCTTTCTTTCTTCCTTCCATTCTTCCTTTCTTCCTTCCTTCCTTCTTTCCTTCCTTCACTTTTTCTTTCTTTCTTTCTTCCTTCCTTCCTTTTCTTTTCACTTTCTTTCCTTCTTTCTTTCTCTTTTTCTCTCCTTTCTCTCTTTCTTTCCCTCTCTCTATTTCTTTCCATCCTATCATTTTACATGTAGCATAATGTAATATATAACACAACAATAACATAATACACATGATTTATAAATTCATAACAAACTATAATAAGCATGCTTATACAAGAAAAACAAATTCTTATATTAACTATGACCAAAAATCTATTGTCTCATTCTTTTTTTTACCCTTTCCCTTCCATCCCTCCTCCCTCCCCAAGAAGGCGGGTAATATGATATAGATTGTATATATATTGTCAGATAATATATATTTCTCTGATCATTATGTTGTGAACAAGACACATATTGATTACATTAGAGAAAAATTCATGGAGGAAATAAAATGAACAATGATATGTTCTTTGTTTTGACTGAAGAGGGAAACCATCTTAAATCAGTTAGAATGTGATTTACCATTCATTGTCTTTTTTCCCCTCAGTGGCTTTAGCTTCATTATTGAGGAACATCTCTTCACATACAATTTGTTTAGTATTTGGTGTATAAGTATCAATCACCTTCTGAATATAGCTAAAAAACAAAGATATATGACTACTGGTTTTGGTAAACTAAACTGTAGCAAAAATCTGTAGAGACTTAATATTTTATTTCTTATCCTTACATACAAAAATGTGAAACTATTATCAAGGGAGTGGATAAAGGTGCAGCAGATGCTACCAAATTGAAGTGCATTCAAGTTCATTTTATCATACATATCAACCATTTGGGGGGTAGGGTATTTATTTAATGTCTTAAATCTTATCTTGGCAAATAGAAATTAATTAATTAACAATTATATCCCTTGAGATCTCCATCTTGCTATATGCTTCACAATAGCAATTTTTACGTTATATCTAGGGAACAGAAAATTGCTTCAGATAAAATAAATTGAGCTTAATCATCCTATCATACTTATTTTCAGAGAAATATAAAGTGGGTTAACAATATACAAAAATAAGAGAATAAAAGAGAAACATTACTTTCATAAAAATAATGGAAGATGAGAAGAAACTGATTGGTGTTTCAGTTTCATATATTATGAGGAAAAGTAATGATTTCCTAGACTTGGAAAAGTGCAAATATAAGCTGTTCCCATGGTGCATTTTTACTTTTATTTTATAATCTTTAAAAAAATCTTGAAGTGTCAATAACAGACTGCAAATTTGTTACTGATATTATTTAATCTTAAATGAAGCCCCATTGCAGCAGAGCAATAATTTTATTTTTCTCTGATAGATTTTCTATCCCTTTCTCCATAGTGGCTGTTCCAAACCTGCTTTTCTCTTCCCAAGCTTCCTTCATTGCTAAGGACATTAGAATTTCCAGATTACCTTTGACTTTTCAATCTTAGCTTCTAAGAATCCAATCAGTCATCATCTTATCGTTTCTTTCTCCACATCTCTCTTTTATGGCCCCTTCTCTCTACTTACACAGCTACTACCCAAGTTTATCATCTTTCACTTGGACTGCTATGAAAGCCTTCTAATTGGTTTCCTTCCCTGCCTTGTCTTCCCCCCATTCCTGCCAAAGTTCTTTTTTTCTAGTGTCCCCCTCCTGCTCAATGGGATGTATGATGTATATGGGAAGATCATTCCCTCTGGTGTGAGAGCTATGGAGCTCTTTTACAGGGCTGTTTTCAGTCTTTGGTGTCCATTGTTAAGGGTAAAATTATGGTTGGACTAAACTATTTAAGAGTTTGGTCGCCAGGAATTGATT
>NW_025372364.1:0-2218 GCF_016433145.1 Gracilinanus agilis
GTTTTGAACTTCCTCTTTAGTTACCTGGGCCCCGTGAAGATACAAAAGGTAAAATTGCTGAGGTGATGTTGGAATAGGTTTCTTACAAGCATGTGGTGGATTTATCTCTATCAGCATGGCTTTTATTAAAATACTATTTTCCCTTTTAATCTCTGCCATCATCATTTTTAATAACAACAATATACAATCCAAATATTATAGAATTTTAAAAGTCAAAAAGATAATAAGTCCAGATTTTGAAATGAAAATATTCAAGAATTTAAACCAGCTTAAAACAGTTAAATAAGGCTAGATTTTAATTGAAATGTTTTAATTTATTTAATCATTTAAATTCATTGCCCAAGACAGTAAAATTATCCTAAAATCAATTTAATTGCTTTTTAAATTAATACACATTATTGTTAGTCACCAAATTATTAGCATTTAAGTACTAGTTGATTTTGTACTCAAGCAATTGTCATTTTTTCTAGATGTATTAGACCATTTCTTCAAATATACCATTCTTTCAAAAAATGAATTGAATAAAAGTTTTTTTGGTGGAATGAATACACAATTTGCTGTGTCATATATTCCAGGAATGTTTGTTTCATTAATTAACAACTTGAAATATTATACCATTGCACTGGAAAACCTCTGAAGACTAGATAACCTTAACAATTCAAAATCTATGATCCTCTCATCCCTCACAATCATTGACAATAATAATATTCAGTTATCTAGCAACTATTTAGTGTTCTGGAAAACACTCCTCTATGTTTTATGGATAAGAAAAAAAGAAAAAGAAAATAGTCCTCATCCTTAAGGAGTTCACAATCTAATGGGGGAGACAAAATGGAAATTACTGTGGATAAACAAGATATTTACTGGATCTAATTGGGAATAATCTCAGAGGAAAGTTATTAAGATTAAGAAGGGCTTGAGAAGGCTTTTTGAAGAATGTGGGCATTTATCTGAGACCTAAAAAATGGAGGTAACTTAGGAGGCCAAAGTTAGGACACCACTTATTATACAGAGAAAGTAAGAATGTCATTAAGTTGAGAGTGCACTTTTTGTTTGACTCACAGAAAATAATGAATTGCATAGGAGAAGAATAAGGTATAAAGAAAGAAAAAATAACTAGGGAAGAAGCAGCTTAGGAAAGATATTGAAAGTCAAACAGATTTTATATTTGATCCTGAAGACAACAGAGAGCCAAATGAAGTCTCTGTTGAATAAAGGGATGGGTGATATTGTTCCTGTGTTTTTGAGGCTTAATCCAAGAGTTGATTAGAAGAAGAATTAGAATCAAGAGATAAATGAGCTACTATCATAAGAGTTCAGGCAAGTGATGAAGAAGTATACACTAGGCTAATCAGAATTTCTCAGGAAAGAAGTAGTTATATGTGAAATATTATGAAGGTAGAAACAGGAACAGGAAGATACAGAACATAAAACAGAAGAATTTATGATTACAATTAGGTTTCAAGTCTGAGTTACTAGGAGAATAGTTTGACTAATTAATACGAATGTTAGTACAATAGGAGGGTTTCGGGAAAATAATAGTTGTTTTGAGTATATTCAGATTTTTATTTCTATAAAACATCAAGTTTGATATATGTAACAGGTAGTTGGATATGCAAAAGGTGTAAGAAAAAAGAGAGCCAATAAGCAAAAATTAATGCTAGAGGGGAGATAGAGAGAGTCTATGAGGTGAGACTCTCTTCTGGCTCTCCCCTCCTTGCCAATAATGCACTGCTGAGACTTCGAGGGGTTGTCACCCCCAAACTGGATGACCTATATGGTCGTGCTGCCCCACAGGATTTGGGAGCTAGGCTTCCCTTTAAGATGAGGTATGGGGATCCCCAATCTGATTCTGAATGAGGGCGGGGTTCAGGCAAGCCTCCTCCTAGGTCAGTCAACTTCACAGTGGGAGGTCTGGCTCCAAGATGGAGGCAGCCAGACCAAGCTGTGATTCCCTTCCCCCTTATCTCTCAGGCACTCTGGAACACTATCTGACCATTGAATGGCTTTTATTCTTCGCAACTAAGGGGTTAGGGAAAGGGGTGAAGGGCAGAGGGATTGTGGGGTGCCCTCTTCTCTATTTCTATCCTTTTCTATAATTGTAAGTTAGACTAGAAAGAGTCCCTCAGCAAGGTTGGGTAATGAGAGAAGGAGCCTAAAAGAATGCTCATAAAATGGAGTCTCAAAACTTAGCTGTCTTGAGGGTTGAAGTCTTGCT
>NW_025372365.1:0-3033 GCF_016433145.1 Gracilinanus agilis
CTTTCCTGCATTTGGTTGTGAAGTTTTTATGACCTGATAACTTGGTCAATTTTTGTGTAGGAGCCACATACTGCTGAAAAGAAAGTATATTCCTTTCTATTGCCATTCAATTCTCTCTAGAGATTCATTAGTTCTAATTATTCCAAGATTTCATTCACTTCCTTTAATTCTTTCTTCTTTATTTTTTGGTTTGATTTATCTAGATCTGAATGTCTTATTATCTATTTCTTCCTGAAGTTAATTTAATTTCTCCTTTAAAAATCTAAAAACTATACCATTTGTTGTATATATGGTTAGTATTGATATTACTTCATTGTTTGTAGTACCTTTCAGCAAGATATAATCACCTTAATTATCTCTTTTAATGGGATCTATTTTTGCTTTAGCTTTGTCTGAGATCATGATTGCTATACTTGCATTTTTTTACTTTAGATTATGTATAATAAATTCTGCTCCAGCCCCTTACCTTTACTCTGTGTGTGTCATCCTGCTTCAAATGTATTTCCTGTAAAATTCTACTTTACAAATTTTTAAGGATGACAAATATCATCTTTCCATATAGGAATACATATAATTTGACCTTATCAAGTCCCTTAAATTATCTCTTTCTTATTTACTGTTTTTAGGCTTCTCTTTTGACTTATGTTTAGTCATCAAATTTTCTATTTTGGTCTGGTCTTTTCCTCATGAATGCTTGGAAATCTTCTATTTTTATTGAATTATCATTTTCCCACTGAAAGAATATTCTCAATTTTGTTAGATAGTTAATTCTGTGTTGAAAAACCTAGATCTTTCACTTTCCAGAATATCATATTCCCTGCCTTCTGATCCTTTTATGTGGAGGCTACTAAATTCTGTGTAATCCTGACTGTAGCTCCATGGCATATGATATGTTTCTTTCTAATTGCTTGCAGTATTTTCTCCTTGACTTCGAGGTCTCTTGAATTATATTCCTGGAGTTGTCATTTGGAGATATTTTTTTAGAGGTAATCTGTGGATTCTTTCATTTTCTATTTTATACTCATTCAATAATTTTATGATAGTTTTCTTTGATAATTTCTTGAATAATGATGTCTAGGCTTTCTTTTTCTTTTCCTTTTTTTTTTCATTATGGCTTTCAGATAGTCCAATAATTCTTATATGGTTTCTCTCAGATTATTTTCCAGGTCAGTTGCTTTTTACATTGACATATTTCACATTTTCTTCTGTTTTTTTTTCATTCTTTCAATTTTGTTTTACTGTTTCTTGATGTCTCATGAAGTCATTAGCTTCTACTTGCCCAATTCTAATTTTTAAAAGATTTTTTTCTGTGAATTTTTAAGCCTCCCTTTTCATTTGACCCATTTATTCTTACATTGCTTTCATTTCTCTTCCCCATTTTTCCTCTGCCTTTCTTAATTGATTTTTGCAATTCTTTTTGAGTTCCTCCAGAATCTGTGTCCAATTCATATTTTTTTCTTTTGCACTTTGCATGTGTTTGCTTTACTTTTACTGTTCCCTTCTTTTTATTTCTTAAATTTATTTATTATTTAATTAATTTAGAATATTTTTCCATGGTTACATGATTCATATTCTCTCCCACCCTTCCTCCATCCTCCTTCATGTAGCCAATGAGCAATTCAACTGTGTTTTACATGTAACATTGATAAAGACATGTTTCCATATTATTAATATTTCAAATAGAGTAATCCTTTAGAGTCTACTTCCCCAATCATGTCCCCATTGAACCATGTGATCAAGGAAATTTTTTTCTTCTGTGTTTCTACTCCCACATTTCTTTCTATGGATGTGGATAGCATTCTTTCTCATAAGTCCCTCAGAATTGTCCTGTATCCTTACATTTCTGCTACTGGAGAAGTCCATTATGTTCAATTGTGCCACAGTGTATTGGTCTCTCTGTACAATATTCTACTGGTTTTGCTCCTTTTGCTCTGCATCAGTTCCTAGAGGTCATTCCAGTTCACATGAAATTCTTCCAGTTCATTATTCCTTTTAGCATAATAGTATTCCATCACCATCAAATACCACAATTTGTTCAGCCATTCCCTAATCAAAGGATATCCCCTCATTTTCCAATTTTTTTCCACCACAAAGAGGATGGCTATATATATATATATATATTTTTTTTAAACCTAATATTTTATATATATCCTTCTCTATATTAATTTTATTTGTTACGGGGCTTGGCAATGGGGGTTAATTGACCTGCCCAGGGTAACACAGCTAGGAAGTGTCTGAGGCCAGACTTGAACCTAGGGCCTCCTATCTCTAGGCCTGGCTCTCAATCCACTAGCCATCTAGCTGCCCCCTATAAATATTTTTGTACATGTATTTTTCCCTCTTATATCTTTGGAGTATAAACCTAGCAGTGGCATGACTAGATCAAAGGACAGGCAGTCATTTGAAGCCATTTGGGCATAATTCCAAATTGCTTTCCAGAATGGTTGGATCAATTCACAACTCTACCAGCAATACATTAGTGTCCCAATTTTGCCACATCCTCTACAATATTTATTACTTTCCTTTGCTGTTATATTAGCCAACCTGCTAGGTATGAGGTGGTACTTCAGAGTTGTTTTGATTTGCATTTCTCTAATTATAGGAGATTTAAAACACTTTTTCATGTGCTTATTGATAATTTTGATTTCTTTATCTGAAAACTGTTTATTCATGTCCCTTGTCCATTTATCTATTGGGGAATTGCTTGTTTTTTTGTATAATTGATATAGTTCCTTATATATGTAAGAAATTAGATCTTTGTCAGTGATTTTTTTATAAAGATTTTTTTTCCCAATTTGTTGCTTCTCTTCTAATTTTGGATATGTTGGTTTTGTTTGTACAAAAGCTTTTTAATTTAATGTAAACAAACTTATTCATTTTATATTTTGTGATATTCTCTTTCTTGCTTAGTCCTAAATTATTTTCTTTCCCATAGATCTGACAGATATACTATTCTTTGTTCACCTAATTTACTTATAGTTTCCTCCTTTATATTTTTTTAAACATTTATTAATATTCATTTTTAACATGGTT
>NW_025372366.1:0-9111 GCF_016433145.1 Gracilinanus agilis
CCCCCCCCCCATAGCTGATGCACATTTCCACTGGTTTTAACATGTGTCTTTGATAAAGATCTATTTCCAAATTGTTGATAGTTGCATTGGTGTGGTAGTTTTGAGTCTACATCCCCAATCATGTTTGCATCAACCCATGTGTTCAAGCAGTTGCTTTTCTTCTTTGTTTCCACTCCTGCAGTTCTTCCTCTGATTGTGGGTAGCATTCTTTTCCATAAATCCCTCAGAATTGTCCTGAGTCATTGCATTGCTGCCAGTACAGAAGTCCATTACATTCTATTTTACCACAGTGTATTGGTCTCTGCGTACAATGTTCTTCTGGCTCTGCTCCTTTCGCTCTGCATCAATTCCTAGAGGTCTTTCCAGTTCACATGGAATTCCTCCAGTTTATTATTACTTTGAGCACAATAGTATTCCATCACCAGCATATACCACAATTTGTTCAGCCATTCCCCAATTGAAGGGCATATCCTTATTTTCCAGTTTTTTGCCACCACAAAAAGCACGGCTATAAATATTTTTGTACAAATCTGTTTATCTATGATCTCTTTGGGGTACAAAGCCAACAATGGTATGGCTGGATCAAAGGGCAGGCATTCTTTTATAGCCCTTTGAGCATTGTTCCAAATTGCCAGCCAGAATGGTTGGATCAGTTCACAACTCCACCAGCATTCTCTTTCAACTATGCCTTTAAATTAATTTAGACTAGGAAAGACTACATTTCTGATCAAGGTGAGTTCAGGCAGATTATGAAAATCAATACAGTATAAAATCAATTACATTGTATAATTAAAATAGTAAAAATAAGAAGTAACATTAATTTTATTTTTTTCCTACCTGTCAGTGATCTACCATCAAAGATGGCCTCCCAGTACATTCCTCAGAATACTCTGTGTGTATTTTTGCATTTTATCTGAGAGGTTGTGGTTTTGCTTTGCTGATTTCATCAGCTTTCTTTACACAGATGTTCTCTTTTTGCCCTTCCTAGAAGCCAAATATTGACATGCAACTTACGTTATTATGTGTCTGTCCAAATAGGGACAGCTAGGTGATAGAGTGTATATAGAGCATTAGACTTGGAATCAGGAAGACATCTTCATAAGTTAAGTCTGGCTTCAGACATTTACTAGCCATGTGACTCTGGGCAAGTCACTTAACCCTATTTGCCTCAGTTCCTCATCTGTAAAAATGAGCTAGAGAAGGAAATGGAAAACTAGTACAGTATCTTTGTCAAGAAAACCCTGAAATGGGGCCATAAAGAGTCAGATAATCCCCAAACAATCAACTAAGAACTGTCCAAATAAATTGTGAGCCTCTGAAGAGCAGGAACCATGTCTTAAGTCTATAGAAATTCCCAAATACCCTTGTATGCATTTAAAGTAAATCACTAGATCTAAATAACTGGAAAAACATTAATTGCTCATGGGTAGGATGAGCTAATATAATAAAAATGATAATCCCACCCAAATTAATTTACTTATTCAGTTCCATAGCTTTCAAACTACCAAGAAACTTTTTTATAGAATTAGAAAAAATTATAACAAAGTTCATCTGGAAAAACAAAAGATCAAGAATATCAAGGAAAATAATGAAAAAATGTGAAAGAGGGAGGACTAGCATTACCAGATCTTAAACTGTACTATAAAGCAATAGTCATCAAAACAGTATGGTACTGACCAAGAGACAGAAGGTGGATCAATGGAATAGACTTGGGGTAAATGACCTCAGCAAGCTTGTGTTCGATAAACCCAAAGATCCCAGCTTTTGGGACAAGAACTCACTCTGACAAAAACTGCTGGGAAAATTGGAAAATGGTATGGAGAAACTCAGATTTAGATCAACAGCTTACACTCTATACCAAGATAAATTCAAAATGCATAAGTGACTTAAATATAAAGAGTGAAACCATAAATAAATTAGGTGAACATAGATTAGTATACCTGTCAGATCTGTGGGAAAGGAAGGAATTAAGACCAACCAAGAGACAGAGAACCTTACAAAATGTAAAATGAAAGATTTTTACTATATCAAATTTTAAAAGTTTTGTACAAACAAAACCAATGCAACCAAAATTAGAAAGAAAGCAACAAACTGGGGGAAATGTTTTATAACAAAACTCTCTGACAAAGTTTTAATTTCCCAAGGAACTAAGTCAAATTTACAAAGAAATCAAGCCATTGCCCAATTGGCAAATGGCCAAAGAAGATGAATAGACAGTTTTCACATGGAGAAATCAAAACTATTAATAAGCACATGGAAAAGTGTTCTAAATCCCTCATGATTAGAGAAATGCAAATAAAATCAATTCTGAGGTACCACTTCACACATAGCAAATTGGTCAATATGGAAGCAAAGGAAAGTGATAGATGTCAGAGAGGATATGGCAAAATTGGGACACTAATGCACTGCTAGTGGAGCTGCAAATTGATTCAACCATTCTGGAAAGCAATTTAGAATTATGCACAAAGGGCTTTAAAAGATTGCTTGCTCTATGATCCAGCCATACCACTGCTGGATTTGTACCCCAAACAGATAATAAGGAAAAATAATTGTACAAAAATATTTATAGCCACAATCTTGGTGGTAGCAAAAATTGGAAAATCCATCAATTGGGGAATGGATGAATAAATTGTGGTATCTAATTGCTATGGAATAGTATTGTGCTGAAACAAAAGATGAACTGGAGGAATTCCATGTGAACTGGAAAGAACTCCAGGTATCAATGCAGAGCGAAAGGAGAACATCGTACACAGAGACTGATTCATTGTGGCACAATCAAAAGCAACAGACTTTTCTACTAGTAGCAATGCAATGATTCAAGACAATCCAGAGGAATTTAATGCTATCCACATCCAGAGAAATGATTGATCACGTGGTTTGATGGAGATATGATTGGGATTTTGGCTTTAAAAGATCACTGTATTGCAAATAAGAATAACATGGAAATGGGTTTTGAACAATGATATATGTATAGCCCAATGGAATTGGTTGTTAGCACCAGAAGGAGGGGAGAGAAGAAGGATGGGAAAAATCATGAATCATGTAACCATGGGAAAATAGTCTTAATCAATCAATTAATTAATTATTTTTAAGAAGGAAGTAAATCACTCAAATGAGCTTAATTGTTTTATAAATTATAACATGCTATACGGCTATAAGGGGGTGTTATTTAAATGAATTATTTGTTGGCAAGGTTGCTCATCGACTTAATATATATAAAAAGTTCTTTAGCATCACTTTGATTGTGTATGATTGTATTGTGTTTGATTGTGCAGAGATACCCATCTAAATAGTCCTCAGTGGCTGACTACAACTTTACAGTCACATAACTAGTTGAAAGATAGAAAGAATACATGACCCTCATTATTGTTTGTTGTTTTTTTTTAAAAAAGCATTGCCCTGCTAAAGGAGAATTCAGTCTTAAAAGCACTCCTCCTGTCCCCAACCAAGTGTCTCTCAAGCATTTGTTAAGATTGCACAGGATTCTTTTATGGATGAAAACACAGAGAACATTGATCAAATACAAAGTCTGTTTGATATTCAGCCCTTCATAACTGGTTACACCCTCAACCTTTCCAATATCCTTACACCTTACTCCCTATCACGTGTTCTTCAGACTTGTGATACTGGCTTCCTTGCTTCTACTCTGAACCTGACACTCCATCTCTTGGCTCTGGGCAATTTCTCTGACTGTTCCTCATACCTGGAATGCTCTTCCTTCACATTTTTACCTCCTGGCTTCCCTGACTTCCTTCCAGCTAAAATCCCCACTTCTGCAAGGAGCCAATCCTCCTTCATTCTAGTGACTGCCCTCTGAATCTGTTTGCAAGCTGTCTCTTCCCTCAAATTATAAGCTCCTTGTGGGCAGAGACTTGTTTTGTATTGCCAATGCTTAGTACATTTTATATATACTTGATAAAATGTTTATTGACTGACTCATAATCAGTATAAACTAGGAGACTTGTTCATTCAAAGTGTTAGTCATTGTTACAGAGGGTCCTATGTTAGAGTCCATATGTAATTCCAGGAATGACGTTCTCTAGATATTCCTGTTCTCAGATGACAAGATCAGGCTAGCCTTCAGGAAAGGAAAACAAGTGAAAAATACATATTGTTCAGATGACAGCATGCACTGTGTTGGCTAGCCCATTAAATCATTGTCAGAATTATAACATCATTGTCAGAATCATTGAATTAAACACAAACATCTGAGACTGGCACTGTAGATGAATAATAAGCTAGGCCCCGAATTTAAAAGGGAGAGACAAATAAGAAGGGGGTGGATGGCATTTGGGAAATGGCACTTTCAATGATGCCAAGTTGCTCACTATTACAAAAGCCCATCTCTTTTTAATATCAATTTTCTCCCTATAATACTCAATAGCTATGAATCATGGAACATCACCATCTTGGAAGTGTTAAATTGCAGAAGACCCAAAAGGCAAGTGCATTTAAATAGATTCCAACATTTTACCAAGAGGTGACATGATAAAAGGAATAGAGAGTTATGCTTGGTATTAAGAAACTTGGGTTCAAATCTGTCATAAGATACTTGTTGACTGTGAAGATCAGGGCAAATCATTTAGTCTTTCTGAACTTGATCTTGATTTTATCAATTATCATTGATAAAACGGGAATAATAACATTTACCTCACTTATTGTACAGTATTGTTATATATTATATATTATGTTATATATTAGGGGCAGCTGGGTGGCTCAGTGGATTGAGAGCCAGGCCTAGAGACTGGAGGTCCTAGGTTCAAGTCCGGCCTCAGACACTTCCAGCTGTGTGACCTTGGGCAAGTCACTTGACCCCTACTGCCCACCCTTACCACTCCTGGGCCAAGGACGGTCCCTAGCCCGGATGAAAAAGGAGGAGGGTTAGGCATGGGGCTAGCAACCTCACCCTGTAAAAACTACATCTGCTAAAGAAACTGCAACCTAAAGTAGGGGCAGCTGGGCTAGCTCAGTGGATTGAGAGCCAGGCCTAGAGACGAAAAGGTCCTAGGTTCAAGTCCAGGCTCAGATACTTCCCAGCTGGGTGACCCTGAGCGACTATGTGTCCCATTGCCTACTGGTTGTGGCCCTATGCTCCTAGAATGGAGTCCCAGGATAAAAATAAATAAATAAATAAAATGTACAGTATACATTTGTCAATCTTCAATGCTTCTGTATGTGGAGGAAATAAATAACTATCTTATACCTGGAGAAAAAATATATGGTAGGTTGAAATGGTATAGAAGGAGCACATTCTGTAGTTGGGAAGAGAAACCCACACTGACAAGAACGTGAATCCACTGACACATCAAGTATGTCACGCGCCTACCTTGGACTTTACTCCTGACATGTTATTTGGCATAGTGAGGAAGCAGCTGGTCACCTAAACATGAAAATGATTTTCCCCTAGGAATCCACTGAAGAAAACAGAATGTAATCAAGTTACCCTCGTATGTGAGAGGAGTATGTTTCAAAGACATCAGCTGTGAAAAGGATCCAAATTAGGGCTCTCCAGTCTCAGACCATTAAATTCAATGTCTCATTTTGCATGCGTGATAAGGAGATGGGGCACATAGAAAGCAATCTCCTAAGTGCTTATTCAAATAATTTTCATCAGTGAGATTTCCTGCTCGCTGCTTTCTATGGCTGTCTTTTCCTTTTCCTGATACAGAAATACAGTTATAGTGAGTGATATTTCCCTTACGTCCTCCCTCATATCTGCCCAACTTTTTGATTGCTAGAAATCCTAAATATAAATGGCATTTCCAATTTCTTCAAATCCTGAGTATTTGATCAAAATGTAACTCTATAGAAATCCATAGCACACCCAGCTCTAGGCTGCTTAGTATCAACATTTATTCTTGTAGCCTCCTAATATTGCTTATTGCCTTTGTGTAAGAAATTTTTACAATCATAATATCTGATATTTATCTAGTGATTTAACTAACAGTTGGTTAACAAGTACTTGTTTAGCTCTTATGTGCTAGGTGGCGGGCTATGCATCGGGCATTTATTAAATGCCTACTATGTGCCGGGCTAAATGCCTTACAAATAACATCTCCTTTGATTAAATTTGATCTTATGTGGTTACAAAGACAGAATTGCCTGGTCCTCAAGGAGCTTGAGTTCAAATGGGGCAGTCAACTTCCATTCCTATAAGTACCTACATGGATTATATTTTAAATTAAAACAAGATGGTTATGGGAGGGAACTTGGATGGAAGGATCAGAAAGCTTGTTGAGCTCATTTGAGCTGTTAGGTTATGATTATAGATATTATTGTTCTCATTTTGGAGTGGTGGAAAACACCAAGGTTCAGAAAGTTCAAGGCAATTACTCATGGTCACCACTCCAGTCTCTCCTGACAGAAAGACCAGCGTTCCTTCCCCTTGTCCACACTGCCTCCTCCTGGTGTGTATCTTGCTCTCCTAAGCAAGAAATCAGAAATGTGTAGATCCAAAAACTGATAAGGAGCAAGGAAGATGGAGAAATATTCCCTTTTACCAATCACAAGAGCAAATCAATTCGGAAAGCAAACAGAAAACTCTGATTTGGCAATTCCATTTCTTCATCAGAAGTGACTGTCCTAAGGTTTGGGAGCCTGAAATTCACTAATGGATAATGTAGTTTTAAAGGAGCAGTGGGAAGGAAGAGTATAGAAAAATAAATGACTCAATCAGCTACTCATTTATTTTTCTATACTCTTTTTCCATCCTCTCCCTTTACAACTACATCATCCATTAGTGAATTTCAGGCTCCCAATCAATCAGCTAGTAAAGTTAGGTTGCATAGTAGATACAATGCTAGGCCTGGAATCAAGAAGATTCATCTTTCTGAATTCAAATCTGGCCTGAGATACTTAAAAGCTGTGACCCTGGACAAGTCACTTAATCCTGTTTGCCACAGTTTCATCCTCTGTGAAACAACCTGAAGGAGAAAAGGGTAAACTATTTCACAATCTTTGCCAAAAAAAAAAAAAATAGCCCCAATGGAGGCAAGGAGAACAGGAGATGACTGAAACACAAATCACCTGTCCATAATGAGTTTGAAATGAAACTGATCTCAAAGTGATCACAAAGTGGATATCTTACTTGTCAAAGTCTACTGATATTGATTTCTTCTATTGAACACTAAAGCTTTTTTGTGGGACACTGCTGACATCATGCTGTTGCTACTCTTGCCATAGGCAATCTTCAATAAGATTTACTCTTGCAAATCCCATTATTATGGCCAGTCAGCACTTCTGAAAGCCAGACTGGTTAGTTTCCATGAACTTTTTTAAGAGAGGTAAAGGATCAAATTAGTTTTTCCACTCACCTCTAGCTATTCTAGTCTTTGTTTCCTATGCTGCTGGAGCTTGGTTTCTTTTTCCCTCAATTATTCAGTGAGCCTTTTGTTACCTAAATTAGGAAAGATATTAATCTGTTGGTCATAGTTTTCTTGTTTTTGTTTTTTTTCCCATTTTAAATGTGTTTGTTTAGGGCAGTTAGGTGGCTCAGAGGATTGAGAGTCAAATCTGGAAACAGGAGATCCTGGGTTCAAATATGACCTCAGACACTTCCTAGCTGTGTGACCCTGGGCAAATCATTTAACCTCATTGCCTAACCCTTACCACCCTTCTGCTTTGGACTGGATAGTATTGATTCTAAGATGGAAGGTAAGGGTTCAAAAAATTTGTTTGTTACATTAAAATTCCCAGATACCTCCCTCCTTCTCTACTCTCCTCACATTAGAGAAAGCATTGTTTGATTAAAAAAAGAATACATATATATATAAATATATATATATATATATAAAACTATGTGTTACTTCTTTCTATTTATTTATCAGTTCTTTCTCTTGAGGTAGACATATACAAGTCACTCTTTAAAGAATATTTCTGTTGCTCTCTTGCTGTATATAATGTATACATTATATGCATTATATATGTGTATAATATAATAAAGGCTCTACTTATTTCACTCTTCATAATTTATGTAGGTCTTTCCACTTTTTTTTAATATTTTTTAAACCCTTAACTTCTGTGTATTAGTTCCTTGGTGGAAGAGTGGTAAGGGTAGGCAATGAGGGTCAAGTGACTTGCCCAGAGTCACACAACTGGGAAGTGTCTGAGGCCAGATGTGAACCTAGGACCTCCTGTCTCTAGGCCTGGTTCTCAATCCACTGAGCTACCTAGCTGCCCCTCCACTTTTTTTTTTTTTAACATTTATTAATAATCATTTTTAACATGGTTACATGTTTCATGCTCCTATTTTCCCCTTCACCCCCCGCACTCCCCTCACCCATGGCCGACGCACTTTTCCACTGGTTTTGTCATGTGTCCTTGATCAAGATCAATTTCCCAATTGTTGGTGGTTGCATTGGTGTGGTAGTTTCGAGTCCACACCCTCAATCATGTCCGCCCCGTCCCCTGCGTTCAAGCAGTTGCTTTTCTTATATGTTTCCTCTCCTGCAGTCCTTCCTCTGAATGTGGGTAGCATCTTTACCATAAATCCCTCAGAATTGTCCTGGGTCATTGCATTGCTGCTGGTACAGAAGCCCATTACATTCAATTTTACCACAGTATATCAGTCTCTGTGTACAATGTTCTTTTGGCTCTGCTCCTTTCGCTCTGCATCAGATCCCGGAGGTCTCTCCAGTTCGCCTGGAACTCCTCCAGTTTATTATTCCTTTTAGCACAATAGTATTCCATCACCCGCATATACCACAGTTTGTTCAGCCCTTCCCCAATTGAAGGACATACCCTCCTTTTCCAGTTTTTTGCCACCACAAAAAGCGCAGCTATAAATATTTTTGTACATGTCTGTTTATCTATGATCTCTTTGGGGTACAAACCCAACAATGGTATGGCTGGGTCAAAGGGCAGGCATTCTTTTATAGCCCTTTGAGCATGATTCCAAATTGCCAGCCAGAATGGCTGGATCAGTTCACAGCTCCACCAGCAATGCATTAATGTCCCAATTTTGCCACATCCCCTCCAACATTCATTACTCTCCCCTTCTTTCATTTTAGCCAATCTGCTAGGTGTGAGGTGATACCTCAGAGTTGTTTTGATTTGCATTTCTCTGATTATTAGAGATTTGGAACACTTTCTCATGTGCTTATTGATACTTTT
>NW_025372367.1:0-1101 GCF_016433145.1 Gracilinanus agilis
GACGTATATGACATGATATAAAGTATCATTATATATATTATAAATATATAAATATAAAGCAAAACACATAATAACAGAAATATCATGATGATGAGCATGTATGAAAATACTTTGCATGTGTGTGTTTTAAAAATTTGTACCCTGGGAACTTCATTTCCCAGCATTCTTTACTCTTTTTTATTTCTTTTTTTTTTTTTTATTTTAAACCCTTAACTTCAGTGTATTGGCTCATAGGTGGAAGAGTGGTAAGGGTGGGCAATGGGGGTCAAGTGACTTGCCCAGGGTCACACAGCTGGGAAGTGTCTGAGGCTGGATTTGAACCTAGGACCTTCCCTCTCTAGGCCTGACTCTCACTCCACTGAGCTACCCAGCTGCCCCTCAATCCCTTTTTAGGCATTTTAGGTTATTCTCTCACTTGCACACAATAGCTCTCTTTCCCCCAACATAACTCAAAATCTCTTTGCCGCTCCTCATTCTTCGCCTATCGTGAGCTCCCGTACTCTTCTTGACCGCACTGGCACGGGGCCGAGCCTCATTTTCCTAGTCCCGCTCTAAGCTTTCCTCTCGATTCCATCTTCTGAGGGGCACTTTTAAAAGTTCGTTTCGGAGGCTTCTTTTTACCTAACAATCCAGTGGACTCCATTTTGCAACCCTCAAGCATGTGGCAAAAATCAGCTTCTTAGTTGCTTTCTTTTCGTATCTCTGGCCACAACTAGCACGTGTGTGGAAATGATAACAAGTTAGCTTCTTAGTAACATCACTCTGGGCCTCCATGAAGCCTATCTCGTTCTATCTTGTGACAAAGAATTGATTGCATAGCTAGCTTTGCTATTACAAGGTCAGGCTGTTTGGCAAAATTACAAATATGAAGTGGGGCGGAGGGGGAGGGGAGAGGGAAATGGTTTTGAATGGAGCCCCAAGTCTCGATATTAGTCCCAAAGAATACAACCTAGAATTGGGGATTCGGGGCCCTCCAATCCTATCCGCTACACCATGTAGTTATATACCTAAAAATCCAGTGGACTCCATTTTGCAACCCTCAAGCATATGGTTCTTTTTTTATTTATCCATTCATTCATTCATTCATTCATTCATTCATTC
>NW_025372368.1:0-8756 GCF_016433145.1 Gracilinanus agilis
CTCTTCTCTTCTCTTCTCTTCTCTTCTCTTCTCTTCTCTTCTCTT
The DNA here is from genome assembly GCF_016433145.1 of Gracilinanus agilis. Classification (NCBI taxonomy): domain Eukaryota; kingdom Metazoa; phylum Chordata; class Mammalia; order Didelphimorphia; family Didelphidae; genus Gracilinanus; species Gracilinanus agilis. Next base: position 46 of record NW_025372368.1, read on the forward strand.
CTCTTCTCTTCTCTTCTCTCTCCCTCTTTCCACTCTTTCCTCTGTCTTCTCTGTTTCTCTCCTCTGTCTCTGTCTCTTTCATTCTCCCTTCTAAGATCAACAGACATTTATTAAGTGTTTATATGAGGCACTGCACTAAGTTCTGGTGCTACAAAGAAAGGCAAAAATAGTCCCTGGCCACAAGGAACTCGTATTCTAATAGAGGAAAATAATGTGCAAATACTTGTATGTACACAGCAAATGGAAAGTAATCTTAGGGAGAAGGCATCAGAGCAGAGGGTTTAGAGTGGGGTGGTAGACTGACAAAGTCCTTCTGCAGATGGTGGGATTTCATCTGAGTCTTGAAGGAAACCAGAAGGCAGAGGTGAAGAGGGAGAGCACTTCAGATGTGGATAGCTAAGGAAAAGGCAGAGAATGGGAGATAGAAGGTCTTGGGTGAAGAGTGACCAGGAGGCCAGTGTTGTTAGATTACAGAAATCATCAGAGGGGAGAGCAAAGTATAAGACTGGAAAGGTAGGAAGGGAGTAGGTTAGGAAGGTCTTAAAAACCAGAGGACATGGCTGAACAAATTGTGGTATATGCTGGTGATGGAATACTATTGTGCTCAAAGGAATAATAAACTGGAGGAATTCCATGTAAACTGGAATGACCTCCAGGAATTGATGCAGAGCGAAAGGAGCAGAGCCAGAAGAACATTGTACACAGAGACCAATACACTGGTAAAATAGAATGTAATGGACTTTTGTACTAGCAGCAATGTAATGACCCAGGACAATTCTGAGGGATTTATGGAAAAGAAAGCTACCCACATTCAGAGGAAGAACTACAGGAGTGGAAACAGAAGAAAAACAACTGCTTGAACACATGGGTTGAGGCAGACATGATTGGGGATGTAGACTCAAAACTACCACACCAATGCAATGATCACCAATTTGGAAATAGGTCTTGATCAACGACACGTGTTAAAACCAGTGGAAATACACATCAGCCATGGGTGGGGGGGGGAGCTTGGGGAGGTGAAGGGGAAAGTAAGAGCATGAATTATGTAACCATGCTAACTTTTCTAAAAAATAAATATTAATAAATGTTTAAAAACAAAACAAAACAAAACAAAAAAACCAGAGGACAATTAACTTATCTGATAATAGAGTCAATAAACTCCTGAAGAAAGACAAGGGAAGACATTCGAGATACTCCCAGGTAATTTATGAGCATCTTGATTCAAGCTAAAGGTATAAGGTCCTCCCCTTTCTGGTCTAAACCATCCATTCAATCTAATTCCATCTGATTCATTTCTATTAATATTTCTTAGTTGTTTATTGGTGTAAACCCCCAAGGAGGACACGTTTAATGACTCTCAGAGTCGGAATTGCAGGGCAGGTAGAAGTAGTACCATGACAGGATGAGAAAACGATAGATGTAGAGATCTTTGGACAGGTGGGCCCCTATGTCTCTGTGTATGTGGAGGGTAGGGGGGAGAGACAGACAGACAGAGAGACAGAGACAGAAGAGAGAGACAGGCAGAAGACAGAGATAGAAAGGAGAGAGAGAGAGAGAGAGAGAGAGAGAGAGAGAGAGAGAGAGAGAGATGCCAGATGAGTTAACATATGTAAAAAGATTTATATATTATGCTATAATAAATGCTAGCTATTATTTTTATTATAGCCTGAATCCAAAGGGCAACCTTACAAATTGGAAGCTGAGAGTAAAAGGTAGGATTGAAATCCTGGTGTCTTCTCTGGTCCATATGTGATTTCATATGTTATGAACCTCTTCAATCAATCAATCAATATGCATTTATATTAAGTGCTTATGTTTTAGGTAGCAGGAATGCTACTTACTAATATTAATAATAATGATGATAATGATGATGATGTTGATGATAAGCTGTCTATGCCTTCAAGGGACTTCCATTCAATTAGGTCTAAAAGTGAGGGAATTTGTGTTTTGAACCTTTTGAACCTTTTATTCTCTGACTAGAAATTCCTTCAATGTCAGTAGAAGCATAATATCTCTCAGTTCGGGGTTGGGTCTTGGCAGATCTGAGAAAGCAAATGATTCTAGAGTGTAAGTTATTATGAAAATCAGATTTGCCAAACCTTTTCGAGTGTGGGTCTTTATTTCCCCTTCTGGGATGGAAGCCACCACTTCATCTTATTTGAGCTTGCTGATTAGTATTTTCCTGTTGGAAGATAATTTATTGTTTAGGTGGTACAGTGGATAGAAACTGACCTGGAGTTAGTGAGACCTGAGTTCAAATCCTGCCTCAGACATAGCTGTGTGATTCTGGGCAAAAATTACTGTAACTTCTGTTTTCCTTCATTTTTTAAATTTGTAAAATAGGAATTAAAAAATAGCACCTATTTCCCAGGCTTGTGGTTAGGCTCAAATGAGATAACATATGTGAAGTTCTTTGAAAGTCTTAAAGCATTAAATAAATGCTTGTTTTAATTATCATTACTCGACCAATAGGGATAGAACAGAAGCTGGATGGTACTGTTTTAGTTCTTGTTGTTTCAGTTATTTTTCAGTTGTGTCTGATTCTTTGTGCTCCCATTTGGGGTTTTCTTGGAAAAGACAAAGTGGTTTGCCATTTCCTTCTCCAGCTCATTTTTACAGTTGGAGAAACTGAGGCAAAAAAGGTTATGGGATTTGCCCAGGTTTACACAGTTAGTAAATGTCTGAGACTTGATTTGAACCCAGAAAGATGAATAACGGTTCTAGCTTGATTAAGGATTATTAGAAAGGTTTATGGTTAAAAATTTAAGCCCATTCTTCTGCCTGTAGGAAGGTTCCCTTCATTCCTTGCCTATGAATATTTTTCTTGGTCTGTAATGTATCCAGAGCATGGTTGGTTCCCTTATGTTAAAGCTAGTTTGCTGTTATAACAATGGTTTCAGCCCAGAAGTTCCTCCTTGTTTCTCATTGACATCCTTCCTTCTGAGCCTGTCCTCAGTGACTGGGAGGATCCCCACCTTTCCTTTACCATGAATAGCTCACAAAGGCTTTTACCGCCCCCCCCCAATGCCCTTTATTCTTAGCATTTATAACCAGTAGCAGCACTGCCTTTATATGGGTCTAAGTACCAATACTCTCCCTGCTGCCCTTTTGAATACTTAAAAACCTGACATTCCTAAGTAAGAATTAAGCAAAAATCTATTTCTTCTAAGAAGAAACAATTGCTAAAGGACCTGTGAAAGGGCCCTGTGGCTAATTCTGGCTGAAGCAGACCTTGGATTTCTCCTGGCTTCAGGGCCCTGTTCAGGCTTATCTTGAACCCGATACCAGACAAGACTAGTGCCCATGGCATTCTGCCTGCACCAGGTTTCTTATTTCACAGACTTTTTGAGGCAGAAGGATAAATGCTTTGTTGTTCTTGTCCTTGAGCAGTTAGAGATGGCTATGTTGGTAGGGAATATCCTGAGACAGGGAGGAGGGCAGAATCCTTGTCACTATTTCTGCTTTTTTTATTTTATTTTTTTATTTTTGTGTTTGAGATTTTCTAGAGTTTATCACAGAGGTTGCTGAGACACCAGCCAAGTGCTGGGAGCTGTGAAAGGGGCCGATGAACTTCTCTGAGAGGAGAGCCGGCTGAGATAGTGCCCTTTATTATGTTTTCTCTCTGTATCTCTTCCTCCCTCTTTCTCTTCAATCTCCCTTGATCCCTATTACTTTCCCAATTTTCTTGGCTCTTTTCCCTTTTGTCTCTATTCTTCCCAGTTTCTGTCTTTTATCCTTCCTCTTCTCTTCTCTATGTTCCATATTTTCTATCACAACCTAGAATGGTAGATATAAATCTTAAAGGGATATAATAGATCATTTTGCCCAAAATTCTTAACTTTTTTTGTGTTATGGAACCAAAAGGCAACTTAGGTGATCTAATGGATAAAATTCTGGGCTTGGGGTCAGAAAGACCCACGTTCAAATTTGACCTCAGTTACTAGCTAGATGACTCCTAGGCAAGCCACTTAACCTCTGCCTGTCTCAGTTTCCTCATCTATAAACTTCAGATAATAATAGCATTTACCTCCCCCCCCCCAGGGTCATTGTTGGAAAAAACAAAATATTAATTGTAAATAAGAACTTAGCGGGTAGAAACAAGGAAGGACTTGTGGGCTGAAAACATTTGTTATGGCAGCAAATCAGCTTAAGCACACTGGAAATGCCTGTGCTCTGGATCACTTAAAAACCAAGGCAAATGTTCACAGTTGGCAAATGAAGGGAAACTTTAAAGGTAGAAGAATGGGCTTAAAGATTCACACGAGTCTCTGATCAAGCTACTAGAGCACTTACTGAAGCCTAGAACCTTGTACTATGTACTTTGTACATCGTATTCTGTAGCTTCTGCTCCATCCCTATTCATCAAGTTATAATCATTAGAGCTAACACTTAATCAAATGCAATAATACCATGCCTGACATGTAGTAAGTGCTGTATAAATATAAAAGTGCTATATACATGGACCTACTGGTGACAGTCTGGCGAAGCCTATGTGTACCCCTTCTCAGAATATTTTTAAATGCACGAAATGAAATGCATGGAATTCAAAGAAAACCAATTATATGAAAATATAATTATCAAAAAATTATTTTGAGTCCATGGAAGCTAGATTTAAAATAACTTCTAATTTACCCCCCCTCCACACACACACACTTTCCCTTATTTTACAGATAAGGAAACTGAGGCTAGTGAGAGTAAGTAACTTGCCCCAAATCACACAGGTGCCAAGTAGCAGAACTGGGATTTAATCTCAGGTCCTTGAGGGCAAATTTTGTGCAGGTTTCCTTATCTCACTCTTCTCTTGGACTCCCCATTTTTCTTCTCCATACTTAGACATCAACTTTCTCAGCTAGGGTGTTTTGGGTTCCTCTTCTATCTTTGAACTTGGGAAACTGAATGGTAATTGAGAGAATGGGGGTTGCTATAACTTATCTCCATTTATAGGGAAATGGAGGTAGATCTGGTAGAGGTCCCCATTTTCCATGACCTCTTGTCTTTTTTTTTTAACTCTTACCTTCCATCTTAGAATCAATATTATATATTGGTTCCAAGGCAGAAGAGCTGTAAAAGCTAGGCAATGGGGGTTAAGTGACTTGCCCAGGGTCACACAAAAGGCTACATTGTCTTTAAGAAAATTGTGACATCAGCAAAGTTTGTTTTGGACTTTTCCTCAACCTTTCTTACCATTTTCTTTCCTTCGGTTTTTAAGCCTTAACTTTGTCTTTTAAACTTCTTTTTCTCCCCCTCCCCCCCCAATTTTGTTTACTAACTTGATTGTTAACCAACAATTACATGTTGATGCAATTTCTTTTTTTTTCTTTCCTTAAAATCCTTACCTTCCATCTTGGAGTCAATACTGTATATTGGCTCCGAGGTAGAAGAGTGGTAAAGGCTAGGCAATGGGAATTAAGTGACTTACCCAGGGTCACACAGCTGGGAAGTGTCTAAGGTCAGATTTGAACCCAGGACCTCTCATCTCTAGGCCTGGCTCTCAATCCACTGAGCTACCCAGCTGCCCCCTGGGTAGCTAATAATCATTTTCTAACATTTTGTGGTCCATGTTCTCTTCCATCCATATCTTCTCCCCAAGATGGCAGGTAATGCGATATAGGTTGCCCATGTGTTATTATTCAATACTTATTTCCATGTTTGTCATGTTATTAAAGAAGACATATATTGCTTACACTAGAAAATCATTCATGAAGGAAATGCAGTGAAGAATGGTATATTCATCAGCATTCGGATTCTGTAAGTTCCTTCTGTGGTAGTAGACAGTCTATTTTGTGATGAGTCCCTTGTAGTTGTCCTGGAATCTTGCAATTCTGCTAATAGTTAATCATGTTAATCAGCTGATCATGGTACTTCATTGCTGTCATTTTCTTTCCCCAGTTTTAGTGTGCTCTCCCCAGGTACCCACTACTCTGACTTCCTACTCCTTTGCTCCACTCAAGAATGAAGTAGATCTGATAAACTCATTCATGATAAGGTGTTAGTCATACTTCATGGGGTCCAGCTTAAGTTCTACATCTTCCAGAAACCTTCTTGTTCTGTGTGACCTCTTCTTTCACTGAGCTCCCAAGGCATGTATGATTGACACTATCTAATTTAACAATACATCCCATATTTTAAAATATTTTTCTTTGTTTCATGTGTGTTTGTCTGAAGTCAATTATAAGTTTATTGAAGTTAGGAACTGTGTTTTATCCTCGTTTTTTGAAATTCTCTAGGGTACCTGTCAAAGTATAATCCTTATGTCTGAGATCTCTTCCTGATGTGAAGTGGCCAGGTACATTCTGGGAACCTCTCACATTTCTATGCTAGAACCTAGCTAGATGAATGAATGAATGAATGAATGGATGAAAAATCATTTACTAAGTACTTATTATAAGCCAACCATATAACTATCTAAGTGGCACAGTTCTTGGTCTGGAGTTAGGAAGATCTGAAATCAGATCTGGCCTCAGAAACTTACTTTATGACCGTGGGCAAATCACTCAACCCATTTGCCTCAGTTTCCTCAACTGAAAAATAGGGATTATAGTAGTACCTACCTTATACAGTTGTTGCAAGGATCAAATGAAATAATATTTGTAAAGTAAGTGCTTATTTCCTTTTCTTCTTCTCTAACCATTGTGTGATACAAATTCAAAAGCAAAGATAGTTCCTCTCCTCAAAGAACTTATATTTTAACAGACAAGACAACCCAGTAGGAGAAGGGAGGCCAGGGATGGTTACTGCCCTTTTCTGAAATAGTTGTTTGGGGCAGGTAGTCACCAAGTGGAATAATAGGACCCGAAGTAGAAGTTCCTCCTGGGCATGGTTTAAAATCAAGCAGCTAAGTCAAGGTCTTTCTAAATACTCTCACTTTTTCATCTTGTCCCTCACAAGTTAATTTGTAGTTTCTCAAAAATGTACAAGCTTTTCCTCCTACCTCCATGCAAACTGAAGAGAATGAGTTCTCAGAAGGCAGAGACTACTTCTATTTTTGCCTTTGCATTCTCATTGCATGGTTTTTAATGTTTATTAAATTGAATTGATTTAAATTGAAGGCCATGAACGCCAGAAATCAGAGTCATTGACAGGGAAGGAAGCCATGATTTGCTGATTCAGAAGCTCCCACAGAAGATGGAGGTAGAAGGACCCATCAACAGCAGTGATGAGAACACCCAAAGTTCTTTCATTCTTAGAGGTCCCAGAAAGTGTATCCTTCTCTAGTTGACTGACCTTATGGTGCCTAGGTCTCTTGTTTTATTGCAGTTTTCCCAAGATCAATATTTGTATATGTTACAGCCTGTGAATATGTGCTTTTTGCTGATTGCATCAGTTTTTGGCTGTCTGCTTTTCAAAATACCTCCCCTGTGGACATGATATCTCTCCAACTTCTCTTCCAATGCATTGTTTTGTATCTATTTAAAGCATAGTATAATATAGAATGCACTGTACTAGGCACTAAAATATCTGGGTTTTAGTTCCTATTCTATCACCAATTAGCTATACAATCTTGGCAAAACCTTTAATCCAGAGCCATAGCTAGGAATTCATCAGTTAAGGGCAAGCATCAAAATTCCACCTGCAGCAACTTATGTGAAACTGAATTTCAGTTAAAAATTGGTAGGGAGGGAGTGGTTTGGGGATACCATCCCATGGAGGGGAGACAGGGCACTGCCAATGTGAGTACTAATGTTGAAAATGTAGAGTGGGAATTAGGGGCAGGGAGGAACTTCTCCTAGAATGCCCCTTGGTAGCCCCAGATTTTAATTCATTTTCCTCCCTAGTAATGTCATAAGCTCTGTTACGTTGCCAAAAGACTTCAAATACTATTAACATCTCTCTAAATTTGGCATTCTGGGTTGTCACTCTCCTCTAGTTATGGCTCTTGTACTCAGCTCCTTTATCTGTAAAAGATGGGGGCTGGACAAGATAAACTGTAAAAGTTATCTGTTTAAAAAAATCTGCTTTTCAGCTCTAAAAATATCATCATTATTGTAAACTTACATTCTTCATTATATATGGTTTGCGTGAGACTAGAGGCTCCTAGAGGGCTAAGGATTTCTATGTAGTTCTTGTTAAATATCCAATACAGTATCCTACTCAATTAAACCTTTAACTGATAAAGATCTTGGAATATTATGATGATGATAGTTGTTGGTATCTTGGGAGGTTGTAAATTTGTACCATAAACATTTGCATCCTATGTTCCAGTCAAACTAAGATATTGCTCCCTAAAGATTCTCTTCCATTAGATTAGAAGCTTCTCAAGGGCAGATAGTGTCTTTTGTTTTTCTCTATATCTCCAAGCACTTAGCACAGTGTCTGAATCATGATAGGTACATAATCAGTGTTTACTGACTAACTCTTTCCCACATGACACAAAATGAGGGAGATTAATTGTCTAAAATGATGCTGGGTTTCCAGAATTATCATTTCATCTCCTATACCTGAAATGTACTGCCTCCTTGTCTCTGGCTCCTCTAATCTTTATCTTTCTTTAAGCCTGCTCAGGAATTATTTATTTCAGAAAACTTTCCTTGATTTTCTCTTTTGTTAGTTCTCAGCTTCTCCGTAAATGTACTTCTTATCTGTGATTTGTTCTCCCACCATAGTAAAATGTAAGTTCTTTGAGGGCAGGGGATCCTTTCCTTTCCTTTCCTTTCCTTTCCTTTCCTTTCCTTTCCTTTCCTTTCCTTTCCTTTCCTTTCCTTTCCTTTCCT
>NW_025372369.1:0-2538 GCF_016433145.1 Gracilinanus agilis
ACACCTGAACCCAGATGCTGTCTTGAAATTCTGCAAGTTGCATCTCCAAATCATCAATTTTCATACATTGGAAACTATTTATTTCCAAACTACCATAGACTACTACATCAGGACACTTAATTATTTTCATGGTCTGTTCTAGACTTTTAAATTGATTAAATCTATCACTGAACTAGTCAAGTAACAAGTCTAAAACATGCTGGTATTTTATATGCAAGGGTTCCATTTCATTTTGTGCATCAGCACTAGCCTTCTCAAAATACTTTCTTACTCGAGGAAAATACTTATAAGTTTTAGTTTCTACATCTCACTTGAAAATTTTAAGTTTACTTTCAAAAGGTATTATAAATCCAAACATAATGTCATTATTTTTGCCAAAAACTTGTAACTTTCAATTCAGTTCATTAATATGAACAGAGATCTGTAAAAAACATCAGAGTATTGACCCCCTTATCAACATTGAGCTGAGGAATGTTTCACAGATCTTTATCCTCAAGAAATACCTTAATTTCTTCAAATCACTCCACAAAATGCTCAAGAAATTTGCTTTGGCTCAGCCATCTTACATTATTGTACATAGTTCACAGTCTAGTGTTGGTGGAATCAACCTCCTGTAAAAGTACCGAAAATTCTTGCTTGTGAAGGGGGGGAGCAGCTATTAAATTAACTATTTTTGTAACAATTGAAATTAAGTCATTTAAGTTGGTGAATCCTGCCTTGGCACATAAAGCCTCCTGATGTTTAATAAAATGAAAAGGCACAAATGGAAACCTAATAGCTTCCATAAACAATTTGACAAATCTGACTTTTTTCCCCACCATATTTGGTGCCCCATCTGTTGTCACTGACACAACTTTAGCATTTATCAATGCTTAGATCACGGAATGTTTGTATAACAACCTTACATATTTTGTTCCCTGATGTACTTGTTGGTATTGATACTAACTTTATCAATCTTATCTCATTCTGAGACCACCAGAATATCAGCCAGCTGAGCATGTGATGTGACATCAGTAGATTCATCAAGAGAGATAAAAAAATATTTACAATTACTTATGTTTCTCTTTAATTGATGTTATACATTTGTGTTCAATCTCATTATTCAGTCTTTTAAGATATTTGTACTGAGTGCTAACTCAGATATTCTCTTAATAATTTCATCTTTATTCTTTATATCATGAAATAGAACTGGTGCACATCTTAGAAGATTTTCTTTAATAAATTCTCCCTCACTGAATGCTTTTCTATGCTGAGCTATGGAGTGAGCAATGCTCAGACTTGCAAATGTTAAATTTGTAGAGCCTTTTACAAATTTAAAGATGGAATTAGATTGGCTTTTATTAATGTGTAGCTACCTGGAAATGTATTTCTTCCTTTCATCCTCACTTTTTTTTTCAAGAGCTGGGAATATTTAGTTTCAAAATGTCTATTTATATTCCTTGTTCAGCTTACTACTATTTCAATAAATGGAATGCAAAATGATCTGCCATTTTTTTCTATAATGCCATACATCTCAGTCCATGTCTCTTGAAAGAGTTGGCTACTGCTACTATCACTTCCTTAACTTTAACATGGTTTTTGTTTTGTTTTGTTTTGTTTTTTGGGGGGGGCATTCTCCATCAGGGAGGCTGTGATAGAAGATAGAATTATAGATAGCCTGTTAGCCCTGTAGGCAATTAGGGGGTAACTAGCCTAACTGACCACAAGATGACACATGTAACTGTCCTTTAGGAAAGGGCAGGGTTAACAAGCAGAAATAGGGGTTAATAAGGATGCACAACAGTAATAGTGGTGAAATGGAGTCTGCATTATGCTACAAGATGGTGTTCCTTATGTAAATTAATATGGCTGTTGCTATTTCTAATGGCAGGAAATGGTACCCCTAGCTCAGCCCCTCACCTCTCCCAGCCTTCCCCTCACTTAAATTAGTAATGATGGTCAATTAGAAATCCACAACACCCCAGAACAGTAGATTGGAAGATGATTGCTGTGGTTATGTGGTTACTGGCAATGGTGATTACAAGTGAAGGAGGCCAGGCCCCCTTAAGGGAATGATAAGCAACCCAAGTAAGAAACTCTCTCCCCTCTCTGTGAAAACGGCAAGGCCGATAAACCCTATCTCACTCAACCATTTGTAAACCCTATCTCGTCCGGCCACTTTAGCTAGCAGAAACTGCAAGGCAGACACTTACTGATTAGCTTTGCTATAAAAGCATGTAACCACCCCAGACCCTCTTGGAATGCTACTTTGCAGCTTCCCCTGGTGCACCAGCTCAATAAACAGACCTCCTTGTGAATTGCCGTGTCGGTCTCGGTTTGTTGGTTGGGATCACAGAGAACGGACCCTAACACAAGGACCCCAGAGATGCATCCCCCACGGCACTCTGCTGCTTCCTGCTCTGCAGGCCAGAAGTGAGGTAACGACCTAACCAGAAGTCCCAGAACTAGACACTCTGTGCAGAGATCTGTTGTTTTGACCTACAGACCTCCGGCAGAGAGTGTCTACACTACACTACAGCAAATGTTTCATCCTCAGCA
>NW_025372370.1:0-3211 GCF_016433145.1 Gracilinanus agilis
GAAAGAAAGAACGAAAGAAAGAAGAAAGCTCATCTAGTCTAATCTTATTATTTAATTGACTAGGGCTTAGAGAAATTGTGACTTGTCCAAAGTGTCTGTGTCACACACAAATACATGCATGTATACGCACACAAAGAATAAGTAGCAGAGGCAGAATTTGAACCTTGCTCTTGAATTCCAATTCTAGTCATCTTTCTACCACATTCTGCTGCTTCCTAGTTTTCTTAAGGTGTAAACCCCAAGCCTATTGTAAAATGGAATGGGATAGGGCAAGCTTGGAGCACCTGGACAGTGAGATGGGGCTTGCCACGAGGACTTCAGCATATTAATAGCAATTAGAGTGGGCAGCTAGATGGTTCAGTGGATAGAGAGTCAGGTCTGGAGACAGGAGGTTGTGGGTTTAATTCTACCAGACACCCCCAAGCTGTGTGACCCTGGGCAAGATAATTAAGCCCTTACCTCTCTTCTGCCTTGGAACCAATATAAAAGTATTGATTCTAAGATGGAATATATAGGGTTCTTTATTTTTAAGTGATTAGAAGAAAAGAGTGAGTGGGAGAGGAAGAGAAAGGAAGGAAATAAGTATTTATATAGCTATTACTTTGTACTCTACCAAGCATTTTTTACAATCATCTCATTTTCTCTTTCTGACCATCCTGGGAGGTAGATATTATTATTATCTTCATTTTATAGTTGAGGAGATTGAGGCAAACAGAAGATAAGTAACCTGTCCAGGTTTACCTCAGTAGTACGTGTCTGGGGCCAGATTTGAACTCAGGTCTTCCTAACTTGAGACTGAGCACTTATTCCACTGAACTATCAGTTGACTCTGTAAAGTAGGTGGGACATATTCTTCTCTTTGGATTTCTCTGTGCAGAGTAGAGCTAGAGGGATACGTGTCCAGAAGTATTTAAGCTTACTGACTGAGAGAGTAAAATAAAAAAAATTGAGGAAACTCAGTGTGAATGTGGTAACTGATGAATAGGACACACACAACAGATCCTGAGCTGGAAACACGATAACTCCAGGTTGTGTAGAAAATCAAAAGGTCAGGGGCTGATTGCTCAGTGCAATCACTTATTAGAAAAAAACGACCCTTATGTCTCTGGGAGAAAGAGAATCAGTTCAATGGTTACTGAGGTGACCGTCCTTTGAAACTCATTCACTTCCATCGGCAGTCTTTTGAGCTGGTGCTGGAAAAATTCCTGGGACTACTTTGCCATAATTTAGCCTCATTATCTCAGTAAAAAACATCTAGTCCAGCCCCCTCACTTTATAGATAAGGACTAGAAGTTTGAGTAAGCAATAATATGTTGAGTGATTTCCTCGTTCTGAGACTTCCCAGGGCGAATTTTCTTTCTCTCTACAGTGTTAACATATTATTAAATATTCAGAGTTAATTATTATACCAATAATTGATGTTTATATAGTGCTTTAACATTTGCAAAGCTACACACACACACACACACACACACACACACAGATATTCTCAGATTATCCACTTTGCCATCCATACCAGCCTGTGGCTCAGAGGAATTTTTCTGGGGGGGTTCTAGCTGTCCCGATTGCTAATGGCTTTTCTTGGATGAATAGAGCAGGTAGGTGACAAAGCAGACAGAGCACCAGGCTTGGAGTCAGAAAGACGCATTTTCCTGAGATCAAATCTGACCTCTGACATTTATTAGCCCTGTTGACCCTAGGCAAGTCACTTAACCCTGTTTGCTTTAGCTCTCTTGTCTGTAAAATGAGCTGGAGAAGGAAACGACCAACCACTCCAGTATCTTTGCTGAGAAAACCCCAAATGGGGTTAGGAAGAGTCCAACACAACTGAATATGGCTGAACAACATCCTTGGAAAGGGTGCCTTTCCCTCATTTTAGATTCTAGCCCAGTTATCTTGCCTCCAAAGACAGAATCCCTAGGCAGAAAAAGGACTGTGGTGGCCTCTAGTCTCACTGCACTGGGTAGGAAAGGGTACCACTGAGAGCCAGGATGCAACTCTAGCCTAGCAGAGAAGGCTGAGGCTGTATGAGAAGAAGACCAACACCAAGCAATGACTGCAGGTGAAGATGCCTAAAGATCATGCGTGGAATGTGAACCCAAGGGCAGTTGGGTTGCTTATGATGAGTGATGATTGCCTGAAAATGGGCCATAAAATAAAGTATTCCTCTCCTCTCCTCTCCTCTCCTCTCCTCTATTCTCCCCTCTCCTCCCCTCCCCTCTCCTCTCCTCTCGGGCTGTTTCTTCATCAAGAAAATGATGAACCCCACAGCCTTCCAGCAGCTACCTGGTAGAGGGCATGACTCACAGGAAGATTCATGTTCAGATCTCAAACCAAGAGACTTCCTAGTTGTGTGAGCCTGGGCAAGTCACTTAACTGCCTTCACTCTCAGTTTCCTCATCTGTAACATGGGTCTAATAATAGCACCTACCTCAGAGGGTTGTTGTGAAGATTAAAGAAGATGTTATGTGAAACATCTTTAACCCTCATGTGTATATGTGCACACATGTGTGCATGTGTGTGTACATACACATAAATGCATGTTACATGTGTGCATGCATATTATGAGCACGCACATGTGTATATATCTATTTCTGTATTGTGTATGTATATTATACATATGTATATACACATATAGGAATGAATATTTAGATGAAAATATATCTACACGTATAGATGTGTTTATATCTAAATACAACTGTATATCTATTAATATAGATGTGATATACTTATATAAATATATATTTATAAATATAGATATCTATATAAAGTATATATATTACTACAGATGTAATATATTTATATAAAATATAACTATTACTATAGATGTGATATATTTATGTAAATATATATCTATATAAAAATATCTATTATTATAGATGTGATATAATTATATAAATAAATTTATAAATATAGATATCTATATAAAGTACATCTATTACTACAGATGGAATATATTTACATAAACCATATCTATTACTATAGATGTGATATATTTATATAAATGTAATTATTAATATAGATGTGAAATACTTATCTATATTTATAAATATAGATATATTTATATAAACTGTATATTACTATAGATGTGATATATTTATATAAACTATATATCTATGAATATAGATAGGATATAAATATCTACTAATATAGGTATGATATATTTATATCTAAATCTAAAGATATAATTATAATTATAGATATATAAATA
>NW_025372371.1:0-5019 GCF_016433145.1 Gracilinanus agilis
AGTCAATACTGTGTATTGGCTCCAAGGCAGAAGAATGGTAAGGGTAGGCAATGGGGGTCAAGTGACTTGCCTAGGATCACACAGCTGGAAAGTGTCTGAGGCCAGATTTGAACAAAACTTACAATTTTTGAGTGTTGACTGGAGTCTTTTGAAGTTAAGTGCCTTGCTCAGAGTCATACAACCAAGTGTGTTAGAGGCAAGACTTAAACTGAAGCCTTCCTAACTTGAAGGGTGGCTTTCTATCCATTACACCAAGGTGCGTGGCACATAGTTAATAAATGTTGAACTGATTAATTGGTGTAATTGATTGCTTTATGAGTGATTTTTATCATACTGCTACAGTGCTATCAGGACACTTTCTTTGAAAGTGAGTCACCCTCCCAAGAAGCCACTGTGCTTCAGTCTCAATGTCTCCTGAAGGAGTCTGTGGCCGACCTACACAGGCAGCATTTCTGGAAAGGCTTGTCACCACATCCCACCCAGGGGAGCTATTGCAGAGTCATCAAACAAAACTGGGAGGCCCAGCACAGATAGGCAGGTCCATCTCTGCAGAGGCAAAGCAGACACACCACAAACTAATGAAAATAGTATGTATGGTCCTCCCAGCCCTGAGAGGTCAAAAGGAAGAATTTCTATGAAAGAAAATCAGCAGGAATGGCCCCGTGACGGTAGGCCGACTGTAGATGGATGAGGCCATTTTTCTACTGGGAGCAGAATAATATTTCCCAACCACAGTCAGAGATCTTCACACAGCCACAACCTGCTTGGAGCCTAAGACCCAGTCGCATTTCATTTTTCTCAATCTCAGCATTCAGGCAGCTTCAATTTGTGTAGTGATTACAAGTGGGTAGAAAATCAGATGACTGTCCAGTTTAATCACTTACTCCACTTTAAATGTCACTTCCAAGATCAGTGCTTAGATTCCGCTGGGGAGACAGGGAGGAGACGTCTTAGTCCTCGTCTCTCATCCATCCTTATCAGCCAGGCTGCAAACACGCCAAGTTTCAGTTACGGAGCCAGATTTGAAAAATGCACCGTAGGACGGGTGTTTCACATTTTCCACAGCACTGAACTGCAGATCTTTCTGGCTTCATGTAAGAATCCTGTGGACCGTGTGAAACCAAAGCAGGGAAACAGTCCGAGGTACAAGGGAGCCCAGGGAGATTGGTGGTGAGGATCCTGAAGAATCAGAAGCCTGGCTAACAAATGGCTTGTGCAACCTGCCCATGGGTCACTTTGTAGGAAAAGGTAGGGGGAAAGAAGGTGAGGCAGAGGAAGATCTAAATGCGGGCTTCCATATACTAATCATACTTACACACATATCTATTTACTAATACAACCAGAGGCTTAGGAATATTTGCATATTGGTTTTTATTTAGCCTAAATTTTAGCCTGGACTCTCTGATTGCTTGAGGTAGGGGCAGCCAAGTGTTCTGGAGACTTTACATAAAGCGAAATTGGAAGTATTTTGGGGTTTTTGTCTACTATTCATTGACCACAGTCTAAACAATTTTATTCAAAGTGAGTTGATGAGCCAAACGGCCTATTGTTCTACCCATCTCATTTGTTATAGATATAGAATCGCAGTGCAGGAGCCAGAAAGTGCGGTCCTTTTTGCTGACATAGTGTGTTAATAATTAACCAAATTAAAGGCAGCTTTGAGGAGCTTCCCTCAATTTAACTGGGGTTGGTAACAATCAGCTGAAAGTCTTTTTTTTTTCCTTTTCTTCTTCTCTCAGTTACCTTAAAAACAGGCTATATGCCCAACAGTTTTTTATGTAATGAAAACAGCTGAAAAAATCCAAATGGGGCAGGGCATCTAAAGAATCTGACAAGAGACTGACCTTGACCTCTTGACGAGATGGGGAAGACTGAAGATGGCATCCAAAAGATGGAAGGCCACACCAGGATCCCAAGAGAGACACGTGATGCCACGTAGCAGGGTCTTCAGTCTTCATACCTGAAAGGCAGAAAAGCATCTGCCTGGGCAGCAGAAATCACAGTTTCACAGGATTTAGAACTAGGAGAGATCTTAGACATCATCAACTCTGAGTCTTTTTGTTTGTTTGTTTCATGGATCCCTTTGGCAATCTGGTGCAACATTATGTCATGGGTCCCTTCACAGAATAATGTTTTTTTTTTAATGAATAAGCTAAAATACATGGAATTGCAAAGAAAACCCATTCTATCGAAATGCTTATCAAAGTATTAAAAACAAAAATAATTTCACAGATTTCAAGATAAGAATTCTTGATCTGTTCCAACCTTCTTGTTTTATAGATGAAAAATCTGAGATCAGAAGAGACGATATCACTTGTTGTAAGTGAGAGAGTAAGAGTTTAAACCTAAGCCTTCTAGGTACAAAAGAGGTTTGAGTTCTCTTTTCCACTGGAAACACAAAGTAAGACACACCGACTACATAGCTTACAGATCCCCCAGGAATACCACACAAGCAATGCCCTCTCACATCATTGGGTTCCACTCTCACTGCCTAGACACCATACTGGCACTCTAGCCTCTGTAGGTTTGATTCTAAAAGAGGGTTCTAGAAGGGAGAAAAGTTGGAGGGTGGCAGCAAACTCTATAGTGGGGGTGCCCAAGCTAGCTTGGCATACATGATAGAAAAGATGAGTATACCAGAAGATGAATATTATTAATATAATTCTTAGTAACATTTTTATTACTATGCATATTGTTATATTAATATAATTTAATGGCCATGGCCTGAAAGAAGAGGAAAGTTCAGAGACTCCCAGGGAACAAGGGAAGGTGGGAGACAATGAAGGAACATACCTAATGCATGTGAACATAGCTCTAATACTTGATATTGACACTAATGATAGATATTTTTAACACTGGCTTTCTGAGAGAGGGAGTTAATACAAATGACTCCAAGTGGGTGCAAGGATGAACATGGAGGTCTATGAGTACACAGGGTATAGGAACCAAGGTAGAAATTAAAGGGATAAAAGACCATTTTAAATACGGGACAGATTAAAATAATTTCTGTCAAAGAAATTGAGATCTAATCTATGATTTCCAAAGTAGTAAATCCTAATGAGTGATCCCGACTACACAGAAGTTAAATGATTTAGTCACACAGCAGATATTAGAGAGAGGATTTGATTGAGGGCTAGTCCTGGAGTCAGGAAGACTTGAATTCCAATCTGACCCCAGATACTTGCTAGCTGTGTGATCTTGAGCAAGTCACAACCTCTGTTTGTTTCAATCTTCTCATCTGTACAAATGTGTATAATTGACCTGGAGTTGAAGAGAATGGGTACTCTGAAATATACATTTATTATTGTCATCATCATCCTCTTTGCCATCATTATTGTGTGGGCTTAAGTTTGAATTCTGCCATTTTGTCCCTCTTTAGTCATAGCAGCTACCTCACAGGGGTGTTGTGAGGATCAAAAGAGATGTATCTGTAAAGTGTTCTGTAAATATTAAAGCACTACATAAATGCTAGCTATTATTATGCATGTACTATCAATCTTTGCCTCTACACCAAATGATAGAAAAGATAAGAATACCAAAAGATGAATAATTCTTAGTAACATATTTCTATGACTATGTATATTGTTATATTTATATAATTTAATAGATAACATTAATTATAAGCTAATATTAATACAGTATATTATTGATATAATACTTATATTCATATACTCAGATTAAATTTCATTAAATAATTATATTATTCCTATGTTTATATTAACAGCATACCAACGTTATATTTATTAATATTATACTATATATTAATATTTAATTTTTAAAAGGTATTAGGAGAGAAGTTTCCAAATTGTAAGATGATCAGCATAGAGAATTCCCAGAATGGTTACTTCCTCTACTATTTCATATCGACAACTACTCTGCAATTTCTAGAATGGCTTAAGACACTGAGAAGTTAATTGATATGCCAAGCATCATACAATCAGTGTGTCAGAGACAGGAATTGAATCCAGGTTTTCCAGATTCTGAGCCTAATCTATCCATCACACCATGCTGCCTTTAACATCATATTTTAATCACAAATTACAAAATCCTAGGCTTCTATGACTCAAGAATGGAAGAAAAATCTCACCTTTTGCACATAGAAGATCTTGTCTCCAATGCGATCAGAAGCCCCAAATTCTAGTCTTAGCTTTGCCACTAAGACATTGTAGGGCATCTGGAAAGTCAATTAACCTCTCTATGACTTGGTTTCCTCATACGTCAAGTGAGCTTGATGGTCTCTAAAGCATTTTCTGGTTTTGGCATTCTATAATTCCTTCCAACTAGAAACAGATTTGTTTCTTGTTCTTGTGATTACATGTGTCCTGAGCACTGTTTAAAAATACTGCAAACCTAATAACTATGATTGAGGTGAGAATGTTTCCCTGGCTCGTCACCTGGCATTTCTTTATCTTTTACTCAATTTGCAGGTGAAAGAATATCAGGACCAAGCTCAGAAAAAAAAATCAACTCAAGGAGATTATTTTGTGCTTATAAGAATAAGCTGTGATCTGTTGTTCTGCAGTGATGATGAAATAATTGAGGGTATCATGTTAAAAAAGCAAAACTTGCTGGAGTCTGTGGGCAGTTGCTATCATCCCAAGTTCACATTAGAATACTTATCCTATTTCCATTTCCTGAAGGTGAGTCCAGAAGCGCCATTTATTTTAAACAAGAACCATAGCTTGTAGAAATAGGGCTTTACAGAGTGGACACAATTATGCATGCTTTGAATATCTAAACAAACATCTCAGCAGGATAGCTTGGCTCCAAAATCTGAAGTTTTGCTCAGAAAGATTAGAGGAGCCTTCCAGAGGAAACACCACCCTTTGGAAAGATCAGATACTCTTTTGCCCTCCAACCTTCAGCCTTTGTACTGGGCTCTGACAGCCACTACATTCAATTGATCAACAGCTAATTTAGTCTCACAAATAATTACAAAATTAACTCACTTTTGAAAGCCCACTGGGGATCTTGTGTGTGTGTGTGTGTGTGTGTGTGTGTGTGTGTGTGTGTGTGTGT
>NW_025372372.1:0-7804 GCF_016433145.1 Gracilinanus agilis
TATAATATTATATATATTATAAAGAATGTTGAATTAAGGTAGAGGTACAAAGGTAGAGAATAAAATAAAGTTTCTGCTGGAAAAGTTTTATACAAAGCATGAAGCCAGAAGTAGCTACAGCTTAACTTTTTAACTCTTCAGTTTAATCTACTTCCACCAGAACAATTTAGAATCTTGGTGACATTTTAGACCCCAAAAGGTTTTCATCAGCAATACAGACATTTGTGTGGCTCTTCTGCCAAATTTTGCTAGACTTGTAAAACTTGTGACAAGTATCCATTAGCTTCTATGGTTTAAAAAAAGAAGAAAAAAATATATAATGTCACACAGCAATTCATGTGAATCCTACATAATAGTGGGTTTGTTTGCTATTGTGATTAACTGGGCTATTTGGAATTTTGGTACTTTCTTTGAATGTGTATTACTGTTTTATAAAGTTGCTACTTTGTGAAAATCATTTACATTTACACTGTGGATCATGGCCAAGTTTAAAAGGAAATGGAGGTTCCGGGTTAAGATGGCGGCAGAGTATAAAAAGCAGCTCTTAACCTCTCCTGACCAAAACACACAAAACACACAAAACTCCTCAAGGGGACATAAAAACAAGTCCAGACGAACAGAGGAACCCCACAACAGGGTGCAGCGTGGAAGGTATGTGGAATCGAGGCATTTCCATGCTATAAAGGGGTGGAACAGCTCTCACTAAATCGCGGGCTGAGCAACCACACCACCCCCAAACCCTCCACACACAACACCTATAGCGCCGAAGCCAGCTAAAAAGAAATAGAGCAAGTTTGGGGCACCCATCGAGTCATTGGCAGCTACAGGGCCTGTTCCTGAGAGCAGCAAGATTTGGGACCCCAAAAAGCCAAAGAACGCACACGAACTCTGAGCGTGCGCTCAGAGCGCAGGCACGGTGGAGGCATGGGTGGAGGCAGACACAGCCACGAGCTAAAGCTCTGAAACCCTGAGCAGGGAACCAGCATAGATGGGTATACGACTGTGGAAGCAGCGCCCTGAGACTTGTAAAGGAACCTCCAGCAGAGGATCAAGCAAGGGGGTCCACCAGGGGGCTTGGCCTTGGAAAAAACCAGACCTCAGACCTCAGACCTCAGGAGCCAAAAGACCTCGGACAGACCCTGAGCGTGAGGATAAAGCTGAGAAGCTGCTGGGCTAATGATGGCTACCCAGACCCAGGAAGTTCAGAAGAGAAAGATAAACAACAAGAAAAAGAAGTCTTTAACACTCAACAACTTTTACACAGAGAAAATCCAGACAACCAAGCAAACAGAGGAGGAAAACAAACAAGCATCCGGACCCTCCTCAAATAAGGAAAATGGGTCACAAGCTATGGAAGAGTTCAAAACTGAGATTCTGAGAAAGATGAAAGAGATCTGGGAAGAAAATAACAGTTTAAAATGTAGAATCTTGCAATTGCAAAGTGAGGCTCAGAAACCAAATGAACTGATAAGCAAATTGAAAACCAGAAATGACCAGATTGAAAAGATCATAGCTGAAAACGAAAAGTTTAGAGCTGAAAACCAGTCCCTAAAGGCTAGAATTGAGCAATTAGAAGCTAATGATCTCTCAAGACAACAAGAACAAATAAAACAAAGTCAAAAGACTGAAAAAATAGAAGGAAACATGAAATATCTCAATGAGAGAGTGACAAACCAAGAAAACCGGTCTAGAAGAGAAAATTTGAGAATCATTGGTCTTCCAGAAAAAACAGAAATTAATAGAAACCTGGGCTCCATACTAAAAGAAATTATTCAGCAAAATTGCCCTGAAGTCCTACAACAAGAGGGCAATATAGATATTGAAAGGATTCATAAAACACCAATGACATTCGATCCAGATAAGAAAACGGCCAGAAATATAATTACCAAATTCAAGAGCTTTCAAGCAAAAGAAAAAATCTTACAAGAAGCCAGAAAGAGACAATTCAAATATCAAGGAGCACCAATCAGGATCACACAGGATCTGGCAGCCTCCACGCTAAAAGACCGTAAGGCTTGGAATACAATATTCAGAAAGGCAAGAGAGCTGGGCCTGCCACCACGGATCAACTACCCATCAAAATTGACTGTATATTTCCAGGGGAAAGTATGGCATTCAACAAAATTGAAGAATTCCAGGTATTGGCACAGAAAAGACCAGGTCTAAATGAAAAGGTTGATATCTAACCACAAAAATTGAGAGAAACATGAAAAGGTAAATAAGAAACAGAGGGGAAAGAAAGAAAACTTATAATTTTTAAATTTGCCTTTTTAAGGGCCTCAGTGAGATCTAATTATCTGTATTCCTATGTAGAGAAATGTTATGTATAATACTCTGTAGTGAACTCTATTCACTATTATAGTATTCACTATTATAGTAATCAGAAGAATAATTCACAGGGTGAGGGTGGAACACTAAATAATCTAAGATGACATAGGGGATGGGAAAGAGGGGGTGAATAGCAGGGGACACCAAGAGAAACTTGAGTAAATAAGAAAAATAGGATATTCTATTACACACAAAGAGGGCATGGGAAGGAGAGGGGACAAATACTATTATAAGAAGGAGAGGAAGAGAGCATTAAGAGGTAATAATCAAACCTTACTCTCAGTGTAATCAACCCGGAGAGGGAAGAGTAGCTATACTATCCATTGGGACATAAAACTCTTATCTAACCCTTCTGAGAAAGTCAGAAGGGATAAACCAAGGGAAACAGGGGAGTGGGGAGGTCAAAAAAAGGAAGGATGGAAGAAGGGGGAGGGAATTCATAAGGCCTTTAAAAACAAAAAGAGGGGGAAATAAGGGAGGGGGTAGAAAGGGAAGTTAATCAAGGGAGGGGATAAGGGATAGAGGCTCAATAGCAAACCAATGGTTTAAAAGGAAACAGCATAAGAAAAAGGGGGTAGGAAGAGGGGAGGATTCGAAAATGTCAGCAAATGCACAACTGATGATTATAACTCTGAATGTGAATGGGATGAACTCGCTCATAAAATGGAAGCAAATAGCAGAGTGGATTAGAAACCAAAATCCCACCATATGTTGTCTACAAGAAACAGATATGAGGCGGGTAGACATACACAAGTTTAAGGTTCAGGGTTTGAGCAAAATCTTTTGGGCGTCAAATGAGAAAAAGAAGGTAGGAGTGGCTATTATGATTTCTGACAAAGCCAAAGTAAAAATAGATATAATTAAAAAAGACAGGGAAGGTCATTACATCCTGATTAAAGGCAGTATAAACAATGAGGAAATAACACTGCTCAATATATATGCACCAAGTGGCATAGCATCCAAATTCATAAAGGAGAAACTGGCAGAGCTCAAGAAGGAAATAGATAGTAAAACCATACTAGTGGGAGATCTAAATATTCCTCTGTCAGATCTAGATAAATCAAACCAAAATATAAATAAGAAAGAGGTAAGAGAGGTGAATGAAGTCCTAGAAAAAGTAGATTTAATTGATATGTGGAGAAAAATAAATAGGGACAAAAAAGAATACACCTTCTTTTCAGCTACCTTTTCATGTTTCTCTCAATTTTTGTGGTTGGATATCAAACTTTTCATTTAGCCCTGGTCTTTTCTGTGCCAATACCTGGAATTCTTCAATTTTGTTGAATGCCCATACTTTCCCCTGGAAATATATAGTCAATTTTGATGGGTAGTTGATCCGTGGTTGCAGGCCCAGCTCTCTTGCCTTTCTGAATATTGTATTCCAAGCCTTACGGTCTTTTAGCGTGGAGGCTGCCAGATCCTGTGTGATCCTGATTGGTGCTCCTTGATATTTGAATTGTCTCTTTCTGGCTTCTTGTAAGATTTTTTTCTTTTGCTTAGAAACCCTTAAATTTGGCAATTATATTTCTGGGCATTTTCTTATCTGGATCGAATGTCGCGGGTGTTCTATGGATCCTTTCAATGTCTATATTGCCCTCTTGTTGTAAGACTTCAGGGCAATTTTGCTGAATAATTTTTGTTAGTATGGAGTCCAGGTTTCTATTAATTTCTGGTTTTTCTGGAAGACCAATGATTCTCAAATTGTCTCTTCTAGACCGGTTTTCTTGGTCTGTCACTCTCTCATTGAGATATTTCATGTTTCCTTCTATTTTTTTCAGTCTTTTGACTTTGTTTTATTTGTTCTTGTTGTCTTGAGAGATCATTAGCTTCTAATTGCTCAATTCTAGCCTTTAGGGTTTGGTTTTCGGCTATAATCTTTCGGTTTTCGGCTATGATCTTTTGGTTTTTCGCTATAATCTTCCGGTTTTCAGCTATAATCTTCTGGTATTCCTTTTCAATCTGGTCATTTCTGGTGTTCAATTTGCTTATCAGTTCATTTGGTTTCTGAGCCTCACTTTCCAATTGCAAGATTCTACCTTTTAATCTATTATTTTCTTGCCAGATCTCTTCCATTTTCCTCAAAATCTCAGTTTTGAACTCTTCCATAGCTTGTGAGGAGTTTTCCTTATTTGAGGAGGGTCCGGATGCTTGTTTGTTCTCCTCCTCTGTTTGCTCGGTTGTCTGGATTTTCTCTTTGTAAAAGTTGTCGAGTGTTAAAGGCTTCTTTTTCTTGTTGTTAATCTTTCTCTTCTGAACTTCCTGAGACTGGGTAGCCATCGTTAGCCCAGCAGCTTCTCAGGTTTATCCTCGCTCTCAGGGTCTGTCCGCGGTCAAGCCCTCTGGTGGACCCCCTTGCTTGATCCTCTGCCGGAGGTTTCTTTACAAGTCTCAGGGCGCTGCTTCCACAGTCGTATACCCGTCTGCACTGGTTCCCCATTAAGGGTTTCAGAGATTTAGCTTGTGGCTGTGTCTGCCTCCACCCACTCCTCCGCTCGTGCCTGGGCTCTGAGCCCTGAGTCCGCTCTCGGCGCCCTGCTCCCGCGCTCAGATTTTGTGTGCGTTCGTTAGCTTTTTGGGGTCCTAAATCTTGCTGCTCTCAGGAACAGGCCCCGGAGCTGCCAATGACTCGATGGGTACCCCAAACTTGCTCTATTTCTTTTTAGCTGGCTTCGGCGCTACAGGTGTTGTGTGTGGAGGGTGTTGGGGTGGGGTGGTTGCTCAGCCCGCGATTTAGTGAGAGCTGTTTCACCCCTTTATAGCATGGAAATGTCCCGATTCCACGTACCTTCCACGCTGCGCCCTGTTGTGGGGTTCCTCCGTTCGTCTGGACTTGTTTTTATGTCCCCTTAAGGAGTTTTGTGTGTTTTGGTCAGGAGAGGTTAAGAGCTGCTTCTTACTCTGCCGCCATCTTAACCCGGAACCCAAATTGGTTATTTTTTAAATGATCCCTTTGGAGAGACTGGTCTCTCAAAAGAATCATGGGGGGGATGTATAGGTAGAAATTCTCGAACCTTTCGGCTTCATCTCCCAGCATCCCTTTCCCTGCTCCCCCACGTTTGTGTCTTCAAGTGTTGTTTATAAGTTTGCTGTAAGCCATGCCCTCTCTTTCTTTTCCTGTGACCACAGCTTAGTTACTAGTTTTTTTACTTTAGTTATTATTAATAAGCTTTATAAAATATATTACTTAGTTGTTGTATATTAATTTTAATCTTAATAGACTGAACAGAAGAAAAATTGTTTTCTAGCAATACTTTTCTAGCTATGTTAGTATAATATTTAGGATGTTAGGTTTGCGTACATATGTGCACATGCATACACATATGTGTATTATCTATATATGTTAAGAATGACTAGTACTTCTCTTTTGGGTGAATATTGATGGTAGATTCCAGCTTCAAAAGGAAGAAGAATGTATGAGGCTGGAAATACAGAGATGAGAGAGGCTGAAGGGGAGTGATTGTACTAAAAATGACTTTTGAGGAAAGGTGATATAATTTTAGGGTGTCTAGCTAATCTTTCACTATACTACTGAGGCCTCCACAATTAATATGAGATTAGCAAAGCAGAGCTTTCCCCTGGTATGACAAATGGAAGAAAGGAAACAAATATATATTTTTTTCCTTTTAGCAGGGGAAGACAAGACTCTCACTTCAATCTCCCAGGATCCATTGCTAACATCCGTAAAGACCTGTGGCTTTCAAAAAGATTTCTCAGCTTGGAAAGGAGTTTAATAACATTGTTCAGATTCCAAAGACTCAGAAAAGGGAAATTCACAGTAATGCTCCAGAGGTCATGCCATCTTCTAAATGATTCTGCCCTCTTTACTTAACCCTGCCAAGCATGCTATCTTGAAGCTTTAAGGTCCAGCAGCTCAAGAGCAGGTGAACCATTTAAGGAAAGCAAAAAACTGTCATTTGGAAAAAAGGCATTTCAGATACGATGCATTTCAAATTTGTCTATGAAACTACTTGGTCTCATGAAATAGGACTATTGTTTATTCAGCTGGCTGTAAGGTTAAATCCAAGGTTCTCTCCTAACTCTCACTGAAATCCTTGGCTCTGATTGATTGTTCAATAATTCTGAACTCCCTCACTGATTAGTACTGATTAGTACTGTGGAAACCAGCTAACACGTGAAAACAGATCCTTTTTGTTTTAGCTGTTGCTGTAGTAAACTTCCACTGAACCTAGAAGTTTGAAGTGTCAGGAGTTATTGTCCCCATTTAGAGTGGAAGCTCTAGTAGTTGGGTTTGTCATTGACAGTCTTCATCTTTTTATGTTTCCTTTCTTTGGCATCAACCCTATGAGTATTAAAAAGGTTCTAGATTTGTAAGTGTGGGAAGAAGCAGCAACAGCTATTGAAACAGTAGTACACATGCAAGCAGTGCAAATCAACTGAGTAGCTAGGAAAGTGAATCATTATCAGAAATAAAGTGAGGTCACTGGAAAGAAGACCTAGTTTGGTATTCAATTGAATTATGTTGGGGTGAAATGAAAAAAAAAGCTTATTAAATGCATTAATGAGAAACTGTATCAATGACACTTAAATACCAACTTCTAACTGATTATACCAATAATGAAAAGTTATTTGATATTGCTCTAATAAGTCTTTGATTCATTTTTGCTTAGCATTCTCTGTTCTATATAGGAATAAACTACTTACTTAATTCATGTCTACACATCTTGCAATGCAAAATCCTAAAAATCCTAGAATTTATCTTGTCTCTGCTTTTGAATCTCCAGAAATTACCATAATACCTCTGTAGCCCTTATAGCTTGTAACTTTCTCACCTCAGAACATCTCTCCACTCTCTGGTTCCTTCCTCTTAAAACCTCTTCTTTGAGGAAGACTCTAGGCCAGCCATCCTTCAGTCTTCTCTTGGCTTTGTTTCTGACTTTCCAGATTTTATACCATATCTTTTTTATAGGGTAAGCTCCTTGAGGGTAAAAACTTTATTTTTGCATGCATTTTTAAACCCTTATCTTCCATCTTGAAGTCAATACTGTGTGTTGGTTCCAAGTCAGAAGACTGGTAAGGGCTAGGCAATGGGGATTAAGTGTCTTGCCTAGGGTCACACAGCTAGGAAGTGTCTGAGGCCAGATTTGATCCTAGGACATCCCGTCTTTAGGCCTGGCTCTTAATCCACTGAGCTACCCAGTTTCCCCCTTTGCATGCATTTTTATCTCCAGTGGTAGCACAGTATTTGGTATATCAAGTAGATTTATTAAGCTCTTATTATGTACCAGGCGAAGTCTTGCCCTCAGGGAGCCTATAACCATTTTTATAAGTAGCATCTTTCTTCAGGGATCCAAGCCTTGTATGGAGAAATAGAACAATGCATTGAGAAACTTAATTCTCTTATTGGAAATATAAGCAAACCCAGTGCAATGAACCGAGGTCAAATCAAAATGACAGGTAAAAGTGTTTTGTGCAGATTATCAGTTTCTGTGTCCTCAGTCAAGTAGTGTCTACCTAG
>NW_025372373.1:0-4937 GCF_016433145.1 Gracilinanus agilis
TATATATATATATATATAAAACACTTCTGGATTTTCAGGAAGATAATAATTTAATTTCATCTTAAAAATAGGATGAGCCTTTATCAACTTGATAACAGAAAATTTAGCTTACAAGTATAAAATTATGGAAATTGAATGACAGGATGTCAGAGAGCATCTAATCCTACCTTTTTATTGGTGGAGAATCCAGATGGGGTTGAGATATCTAGCTGCTGACAGAAGCAAAATTAGAACTTCGGGGCCAGCATTTTTTCCATTATAAGGCATTGATCCTGTTGAGAGTATTCTTCATTCTAAAAAGTAGTGAATGTGGTTCAGAGAGTAAGTCCCATTTGCCAATAGAAACACCTTCTATTTTAAATAAATTTGCTCAGCTTTACAGCAAGAATGACTGGGTGTCATGGTAGATTAGAGTGCTGGGCCTGGAATCAGGAAATGCTAAGTCCAAATCTGGCCCCAGATACTGGCTATGTGATCCTAGACAAGTCATTTAACCTCTGTTCACCTTAGTTTCCTCAACTTTAAAATGGAGATAACAGTAGCTTCTACCTCCCAAGGTTGTTGTGAAGATTAAATGAGATAATAATTATAAAGTGCTCAGAACAGTGCTTGGCATATAATAAGCATCACATAAATATTAACTATTAATAATAATAGCTGGCATTTGTATAGTCTTTTAAGGTTTGCAATGATCTTTACAAATATTCCCTTATGACCTATGGAAAAAAAAAAACGCTATCCACATCCAGAGGAAGAACTGTGGGAGCAGAAACACAGAAGAAAAACAACTGCTTGATCACATGGTTCGATGGGGATGTGACTGGGGATGTAGACACTAAAGGATCACCCCAGTGCAAATATCAATAATATGGGAATAGGTCTTGATCAATGACACATGTAAAACCCAGTGGAATTGCACGTTTGCTACAGGAGGGGATGGGAGGAGGAGAGGAAAAACACATGAATCATGTAACCATGGAAAAATAATCAATAAAAATATTAAAAAATATTCCCTTATTTGATTTTTACAACATCCCTAAGAGGCAGGCATTATAATTATTCCCCATAATACATATGAGGAAAATGAAGTAAAGATTAGTGACTTTCCTGGGTCACACAGTTAGCAGGTATCTGAAGATTAATTTGAATTTCAGTCTTTTTGACTTTAGGCCCAGAATTCTATCCACGGGGCATCCCAGCTACTTCATAGCAGCCATGTTGCTAACTTGTACAGAAATGGTCTTGCTATTTCATGGACCATTTGCATAAATTAGTAACCAATATTACTTTTATGATCATAGGATTTAGGCAGAATGAGGACAGTCCTCAAAGTTCAGCTAGTCCAACTCACCCATTGTGACTAAATCCAATGATATGGCATGGAAAATACTCTATTTTAGAAGCTATCTAAAGAGACACTTTCATTCTCTCTAGGATGGACTTAAACACAAGAATCAAAACTCCAAAAAGTCAGGTAATTTGCTGGATGATTTTGATCATCCAAAACAGAAGTCTAAAAGAAAAAGTGGCCAATTTCTAATGTGTCCTTGAGGTTCTATTTTCAGTTTATCAAAAACCATTTATTAAGGTTCTACCATTTTGCTAGCCATCCTGATGGGTGCAATGGATATCCAAACAAAAGACATGCCAAAAAGTTTAATCTCAAGTGGCCTTCATTCTTCTTGAGAAATAAAGAGGGAAAGACAAAATTATATACAAAATGAATTGAAGGTAACTGGGGTTGGAGGGACTTAGAGGAAATCAAGAATGTTTGTTATATCTCTCTTAGAACCTTTATATTAATATAAATGTTAACCATTTTTGATATTGCATTTAAATCAAGAAGAGAAAAAAATACATCCATTACTTTAACATGAAAAGATTCTATTTCTGTACATTTATGAAGTTCTGTACTGACAACATTGTGTCCTCATTTTAAACATATATACTGACACTGAAAAAGGTCAAGGGATTGTCTAAGTTACCTCACCATTAAGTGTCAGCCCTGGGATTTAAATTCAAGTTTTCTGATTGCACATTCATTGCTCTTTCCACATTTATACTCCAATCCCTTCAGTATTTCCAAGAAAAAAAAAACATTTTCAGAGGCAGAGATTATCCTCAGAACTATGCCTTTCACTTGCATCAGATCCTGGGGTCTGAACTATGTGGGAAAACAACTTCAAACCTCCTTGCCTTTTAGTTCCCTTGTGTTACAAATAGGTTTTTAAGTCAAATTCAACAGATAAGTAAGAAATTCGAGCAAGCAGTTTAGTAAATGTAAACAAGTAAATAAATAAGAGCAAGAGGTTTGCAATCAAAGTAATTGAAATCATGCTATCCCAAATCTGTTGCTAAGATTTGCCAGGAAGTTGATGCTATTGATATATTTTCCCTCAGTTATCATTCACTGCACTCAGCATCCTTTCAGAAATGTTGATTAGACCTCTTTTAAAGGTGAAAAAAATATGGCTCAGATTGTCTAAGTACTGTTTTGGGAAAATCTTGAGCAATATAGTTTCTCATTTATGAATATAAACACTATTTTCTGACTCTTAAATTTCTAGCTTTTATTCAAGTCCCAGCTTCTAGATAAGCCTTTGTTCAGACCCTGCTCCATTAAAGCTTTTTCCTTCCTCAAGTGAGGAGTTTGTAATTTTTGACCTCTACCCCAAATCCTAGCAAAGTAGAATGTAAGCTCCTTAAGGACAGGGATCATTTAAAAGTATGATTCAAGTTCTCTAGCACTTTGCTTAGTCCCTTTCACATAGAAAAAAAAATACAAATTCTTACTGATTTGGAGTTATTTTTTAGATGATTAGCATAAATCCTTGGGTGAGTGAGAATTTATTTGTCATGTACTAGATTAAATCTTATACAAGAACTCTATAGTAGAAAGTTCCTAAATCAACTCCTGTATATTAAGGAGACTTTCTTTGTGTTCTTCTGTCTGGGATCTGGGTCAGATATTGCGTCTAGTGCACTGCTTTTTGCATTTTCTTTGTCCATAGGAATCTCTAGGAATGTCTTCCTTTTTAACCAAATTTGGTGAATAAATAAAAATAGGAGACCTGTCTACCTGTGGGGATGGGGTGAGGTGGATGGTTGGATCAACCATCTCTTAATTAACTATACACCAATTAGAAATGTCTTGCGAAGTTGAAGGTAGGAGTGAATAATGAACTCCTGTTATTAAGCTGATTGATCGAACTTCCAGATTATTGGTCGTTTGATAGTGCCATAGATCTGTACATCACTTTATTGGTTATAATAATGATCAATAAATTGATATTCTTACCCCCCCCAAACACTCTCTTGAGATTATTTTAATTGTAATAGTAGATAAGAGGTATCCGGTATTGTATTGGGAATCAATTTCTTTATGTTCCTCTATGCCTTGTCAGGGGACTTTCATATGAAAAAGAATTTGGGACTGTTTGCAAATAGCTTTAATTCTTTATTTCAGACACTACCAGGAATTGGTATAAGTTTGTAGGAGGGAAACCGTGGAATCCATTGGGCCAGTGTTCCCCCTTTGAGAAGAGCAAAATGAATTTTGTAAGGACAAAGTCAGAGCAACATGGCTAAGGAAAACTTGTCTGAAAAAAAAAAGTTTTCTTCTGCCTATGTCTCACTTTTTAAGATGTAGCATACTATAAGCTCATTAATAACATCAATGTGATGAGTTTTCAAATATGCTAAACTCAGGATGCACTGAGAGGCATACTTCTCAAGGTTGAGAAGGAAGAGATAGGAAGACTGTTTAATGCCATGATCAGACCACTAATATAGCATTTTGATCAGTTCTGGGTATCATAACTACAGAATCACATTGATAAACTAGAAAATAGTTATAGCCTATAAATAGTTAAAGCCTATAGCGCATAAACATAAATAATGGAACCAAGATTAAAAGAGAAACAATAAACTAGTGAAAAGCATTTTTAGCAAGTGTCTCTGACTAAAGCCTCATTTCTCAAATATATATATAAAACTGAGTCAAATTTATAAGAATACAAAGTATTTCCTTCTTGAAAAGTAGTAAAAGAATATGAAGTCAGTTCTCTCTTTTCTCATATGAAAAATGATCCAAATTATTGTTAATTAGAGGAACACAAATTAAAACAACTCTGAGGCACCACCTCATACCCTTCAGATTGGCTAATATGACAAAAAGGGAAAATTATAAATGGTGGAGGGGATGTGGAAAAATTGGGACACTAATATACTATAGATGGATCTGTAATATGATTAACCAGTCTGGAGAGCAATTTGATTTCAGATGCAAAGGGCCATAAACTATGTACCCTTTGACCCAGAAATACCACTATTTGTTCTGTATTCCAAAGAGATTAAAGATAGGAAAAAAGAATCTACTTGTACAAAAATATGTATAGCATCCCTTTTTGTATTGCCAAAGAACTTGAAAAGTTGACACATAATTGTAATGTAATATTGTGCCATAAGAAATTACAAACAATATGATCACAAAAAACACACTGGAAAGACTTATATGAAATGATTCAAAGTGAAGTGAGCAGAACCAGGAGAACATTATACACAGTAACACCAATAATGTATGATGATTGACTATGAATGGCTTAATTGCTATCAAGACAAAGATCCAGGAAAACTCCAAAGGGCACATAATGTTGAAATAGAATAGGATAATTATTTTCAATTCAATTAAACATTCAACAAGCATCTAACATGTGAAAGGCATACAAAAATAAAATAGTTCTTAACTCAAGGAGTTTAAAGAAATGAGAGCAAAAACTTCTTTTCTTTAAGGGACACAACAAGTTCAATCAATTTGTATCCCAAGAAGAAAAGAAGATATTTGCAAATATTAAAAATTTGTTATTACCAACAGGGTAACTAGAAGAAGTTTACATAGAGGGAACAAGGACAAACTGTATAGGATGAAATATCAAGTG
>NW_025372374.1:0-3734 GCF_016433145.1 Gracilinanus agilis
TTGGTTATTTATTAGTCAGTATTTTTGCCATTTTTATTTCCATTTTATTTTCACACACCAGATCGTTGCTAATCATCATTGCTGGAGAACTGGAAGGGACGTTAGAAGACATCTGGTGACACCTCCTCATTTCACTAATGAGGAAGTTGAGAAACAGGAAGATTGAGTGACCTGTCCAGGGTCTCAGAGGGACTGAACAGAGGAGGCACTATTCAAACACAAGGCCTCAAACTCAAGTGTTACTTATACTTTTCTACAATACCATGCTGACTCCATATTCTGGAATATGAATTAAAGAGTATTATTCATGTTTCCTTCTCTCAACTTCCAGTCTTCCTTCAAGCCATTTCCCCATTTATTGCCATTATTGGATGAAGCTGGAGCAAGGCATTCATAAACCTTTGGCGAGATTTGGAAAATTTTATTTATACATGCCCCCTTCTTGCATCTGAAATTTTATACAACTTTGTTATAATTTCATACAACTTTTATATACTGTGTTTTATATGCTACTATCCAATCCACTTCGAATCTTTAACTCATTCATCTTGGCTTACCTCAGTATTTCAGATAGCTGATTTCAGCACTGTGAGTACCCCACGCACCAACACAAATCATAATCATTCTACATCTTGATGGATACTCTTCATGAAGTGAAGTGACTGCAAAATTGAATCATTCAGGAGGCAACCATCTGTTGAAGATTGTTTCCCAACCTGGTCATCTGGTCCTTGGTGAGACACATAGAGTCCACCACCAGGCACACATACTGGCAGCCTTTCATAATTTTTCAGGACCTTGCCAAATTTTACATTCTTTCAGAAACAAGAGCCACCTTCACTATATCATGATAAAGGGTTTGTGTAGGACTTTAATGGAAAGTGGCTTGGTAGGAGAAATTTCTGACATTAACAATATATGTATTTATAAAAAGTAAAATCATAATATATCCCTTCCTCTATATATTCTAATCTACATGAATATCTCTCCTGACTTCTTCTGACCTAACTACCTATTTCAAAAGGTAAAGGAGTAAAGAGAAGTTATATCAATAGAAGAATGACTATCCTTATAGGAAATTAGCAAGTGAAAGGTGATTGACAGGCAGAGAAAAAAAAAAAACAAGATTCCAGAACTTTGGGAGGGTGGCTGGCAAAGAGTCAGTTATTTCCTGGACTTTCCCTTGGATGGGGATATCTGGAATCTCTCTGTGTATCCTGACTTGGTGAAATCAACAATGGTCAAGAGTCACTGCCTGGAGTTAGGTAGAGTGATAGGTGAGACATACAGTGCTGGACATTGATGTCAAAATCTTTACACCCTAGCCAAACTGGATTTTACTGGCTGTCGCCAACTGGATTCCTAGAGGTCCCTTGTTTGAGGACACAGACATGAGACCCCAATCTGTTCAGCTGGACCTGCTCACCTTCCAGTTTTCCTTTATTTACTGGTTAGGCTTGAGTTAGGCAGCTGAGTGAATTTTAGTGTGGTCAGTGTAGAGACACCTTGTTGGACCTTGGCGGAGAGGGAATCCAAGTTTTGTTTAAGTTAGTTAATCCCACTCCCTTCCTTACCTGTCCCAGTTTGTTAAATAAACCATGTTATGTTACCTAATAGCCTCTCCTTGAACATCCTTACCCAGATCTGGTGATTTGGCCCATCACCATCAATTAAGAACCCATTTGATTTTCCCAGTTAGATACCCTATTGGTACTTTATTTATACCTTATTTATACTATCCTACCAAGCCCCCTATATTTATTTTTTCATTATGTAAACTGCGGCACATAGATATAATGGAATATTGTTGACCTATAAAAAATGAGAAATCTGAAGAATTCTGAGAAACATGAGATCTTTTTGAACTGACACAGAATAAAGTGAGTAGAATTCAAAAGCAAATATATACAATGACAACAACAACAAAAAAACAATTTTAAAAACAGGAAAGCTGTGTAATTAATGATCTCAAAGAAAATTTGAGAAAATGAATTTATACTATTCTTTACAGAAGTATGAGACTTGGTCAGGGGGGAACAGAGAGAAATAGAGACAGAGAGGTGAAATTTGAGTTTAACCTCTTGAGCTATTTGATATCTCTTATAAAAGTTTTATTCAGAAAATAATGGAAATAATTAGGAGGAGGGGTTTAGGGCCTCTACCTATGGATTTACTTCATTCATGCTACTTTTGTTTTCCATTAATATGGATGAATAAGGGTTAATTATTAATTTCTCCAGAATTATTGTCAAATAGGCCTGATTAGACAAGCAGAATGCAATTGGGCAGGTGTCAATCATGTCTGAGGACACCTAAATTTAGTGACATATCAGCACCTTCATTAGACATGTTTTAGTAACTATCTGATATAAGAAAGAGCTATATATACTTATAAATGTGCTTAGGTTTCATCTAATTAACTAATAATGGCTCATATCGTGCCCCACCAACAAATTGAATTATCTCTCTTAGCAGTAGTAACTAGCATTTATATAATTACTTAAGGTTTGTAAAATGCTTTATTAATGTGGAAACTGAGGCAGACAGAGTTTAGTTGAATTTCCTAGAATGACACTGCTGGTAAGTGTCTCAGGCTCAATTTTAAATTTGATCTTCCAGTTTCCAGGCCCAGGGCTCTAAAAATTCCACACCTAGATGCCTCTCTTGAATTTGAAGTAATAGACTGATCCTCTTAGAGAGTTAAAGAATTTATAAATTTTCAAAAGATATCCATCCTTATTCTCTTGATAACTGTCCCAGGACACCAGACTTCTTCTTGCTATAATGAATTATCTTTTCCCACAGTACAGATGGACATTTGGGGGAAAAACCATTCATTTCCAAAATGAGAGCAGGTCACAATTGTTTTTGAGCAATTCATTCTTAGAAAGTGAGTTCCTCATGGATAATGTGGAAATACTTTTTGCATGATTACACATATATAATATGTATATATGTATATATATACAAATGATATATATTGCTTACTTTCTCAAGGAAGGGGTGAGGAAGAGAAAGGGAAAGAATTTGGAACTCAACGTTTTTTAAAGTATATGCTAAAATTTGTTCTGCATATATTTGGGAAAAATTAAATATAAAAACTGAAAAAAAAAAGAAAGTGAGTTCCTCTTTAGAAAGAAAGACTTTCAATTTAATTATGAGGTCTGGTTCAACAAATGAGTATGTGTAAACTGGAGTGCTTCAACTTATATTTATAAATGTCAAATATTATTGTTATTATTTTGGCATGATGCTAAACTGAGAATCCAGCCCTCTTCAGCAGATTGTTTTTCTTCCTTCAGTCACGAAAGGTTCAGAAAAAGAAAAAAAAAAAAAAAAACAGACAGATAGACTTGCCTTGGAAGATCTCTGGCAAATACAACTCTACTAAGCATTCAGATCAGATTAATTAGTCAATCAATCAATAAATAAGATTTTTTAAGCATCTGCTTTGTGGCAGGCTCTGTAGGAAGCACGGGATTAACCATCTTAGAAGTCATGGCTTTTAGTACCCTGTAGAATAGTACCTGCTAATTCACATTCTAATAGAGAAGGCAATATGCAAATAACTGTGCATATTAAAAACATTCTGGGGCAGCTGGGTAACTCAGTGTATTGACAGTCAGGCCTAGACATGGGAGGTCCTAGGTTCAAATTCGGCCTCAGACACTTCCTAGCTGTGTGACCTATAAATATGAAAAATGATAAAGGCTTGTATAATAATATAAATTAGT
>NW_025372375.1:0-7278 GCF_016433145.1 Gracilinanus agilis
TCCCTCCCATTGCCAATGAGCAATTCCACTGGGTTTTACATGTGTCATTGATCAAGACCTATTTCCATATTATTAATATTTGCACTAGGGTATTCATTTAGAGTCTACATCCCCAATCATATCCCCATTGAACCATATGATCAAGAAGTTTGTTTTTCTTCTGTGTTTGGAGTCCCACTGTTTTTTCTTTGGATGTGGATAGCATTCTTTCTCATAAGTCCTTCAGAATTGTCCTACATCATTGCACTGCTTCTAGTAGAGAAGGCTATTACATTTGATTGTGCCACAGTTTATCAGTCTCTGTTTACAATGTTCTCCTGGTTCTGCTCCTTTCACTCTGCATCACTTACTGTCATTCCAGTTCATGTGAAATTCTTCCAGTTAATTATTCCTTTTTGCACAATAGTATTCTATCACCAACAAATACCACAATTTGTTGAGCCATTTCCCAATCAAAGGGTATACCCTCATTTTCCAATTTTTTGCCACCACAAAAAGCATAGCCATGAATATTTTTGTACAAGCTTTTTCCTTATGATCACTTTGGGGTATAAATCCAGCAGTGGTATGGCTGGATCAAATGGCAGGCAGTCTTTTATCTCTCTTTGGGCATAGTTCTAAATTGCCTTCCAGAATGGTTGGATCAATTTACAACTCCACCAATAATGCATTAGTGTCCCATTTTTGCCACATCTCCTCCAGAATGTATTACTTTCCTTTGCTGACATATTAGCCAATGTGCTATGTGTGAGGTGGTACCTCAGAGTTGTTTGGATTTGCATTTCTCTAGTGATGAGAGATTTAGAACAATTTCTCATATGTTTATTGATAGTTTTGATTTCTGAATACTGCCTATTCATGTCCCTTGCCCATTTAGCAATTGGGGAATGACTTGATATTTTTTGTACAATTGACCTAGCTCCTTATAAATCTGAGTAATTTGACATTTTTCAGAGGTTTTTGTTGTAAAGATATTTTCCCCATTTTTTGCTTCCCTTCTAATTTCATTTGCATTGGTTTTGTTTATACAAACTCTTCTTAATTTAATATAACCAAATTATTCATTTTATGTTTTTTAATATTATCTATCTCTTGCTTGGTCTTAAAATATTTCCTTTCCCATATATCTGACAATATACTATTCTATGTTGCCCTAATTTACTTATAGTTTCCTTCTTTATGTTTAAGTCATTCACCTATGCTGAATTTATCTTGGTGTAGGGTGTAAGATGTTGATCTAAACCCAATCTCCCCCATGCTTTTTTTTTCCAATTTTCTCAGAAGTTTTTGTCAAATAGTGGGTTTTTGCCTAAAAAACTGGGATCTTTGGGTTTTTCAAACACTCACTGAGGTCATTTAACACTAGTCTATTCCATTGATCTACCCTTTTGTCTCTTAGCCAGTATCATACTGTTTTGTTGATCATTGATTTATAATACAGTTTAAGAGCTGGTACTGCTAGGCACCTATCCTTCATATTTTTTTTCTCATTATTTCCCTTGATATTCTTGATCTTTTATTCTTCCAAATGAATTTTATTATAAATTTTTTTCAGTAAAAATGTATCTTGGTAGTTTGATAGATATGACACTGAAATAGTAAATCACTTTGAATAGAATTGTCATTTTTATTATGATAGTACATCCTACCATTGAGCAAATAACATTTTTCCAATTGTTTAGATCTAGTTTTAATTCTGTGGAAAATGTTTTGTAGTTGTGCTCATATAATTCTTGTGTTTTTCTTGGCAAATAGATTCCTAAATATTTTATATTATCTAGGGTGATTTGAAAGGACAGGATTTAAGACCAAGTAAGAGAGAGAGAACACTGCAAAATGTAAAATGAATGACTTTTATTATATCAAATTAGAAAGGTTTTGTACAAACAAAACCAATTTAAACCAAAATTAGAAGAAAGCAACAAACTGGAGAACATTTTTATAATAAAACTCTCTGACAGAGTTTTAGTTTCCCAAATATATAAGGAACTATGTCAAATCTACAAAAAAATTAAGCCATTCCCCAATCAACAAAAGTGACATGAATAGGCAGTTTTCAAGGATGGAATCAAAACTATCAATAAGCACATGAAAAGGTATTCTAAATCCCCCCTGATTAGAACAATGCAAATTAAAACAGCTCTGAGGTACTTCTTAAAACTTAGCAGATTGGCCAATATAACAGCAAAGGAAAGCAATAAATGTTGGAAGGGCTTTGGCAAATTAGGACACTAATACCCTGCCTATGGTGTTGTGAATTGGTCCAACCATTCTGGAGGATTTTTTTGAACTAGGCACAAAGGGCTTTAAATGAATGTCTGCCCTTTGATCCAGCCATACCATTGTTGGGTTTATACCCCAAAGAGATCATAGATAAACAGACTTGCATGAAAATATTTATAGCTGTGCTATTTGTGGTGGCAAAAAACTGGAAAATGAGGGTATGCCCTTCAATTGGGAAATGGCTGAACAAATTGTGGTATATGCTTGTGATAGAATACTATTGTGCTCAAAGGAATAATAAACTGGAGGAATTCCATGTGAACTGGAAAGACCTCCAAGATTTGATGCAGAGTGAAAGGAGCAGAGCCAGAAGAACATTGTACACATATACCAATACACTGTGGTAAAATAGAATGTAATGGACTTCTCTGCTAGCAGCAGTGCAATGACCCAGGACAATTATTAGGGACTTATGGAAAAGAACGCTACCCACATTCAGAGGAAGAACTGCAGGAGTGGAAACAGAAGAAAAGCAACTGCTTGAACACATGGGTTGAGGTGGACATAATTGGGGATGTAGACTCAAAACTACCACACAAATGCAGCTATCAACAATTTGGAAATAGGTCTTGATCAATGACACATGTTAAAACCAGTGCAAATACACATCTGCTATGGAGGGAGGGGGAAGTCAAGGGGGATGAAGGGGAAAGTAAGAGCATGAATTATGTAACCATGTTAACTTTTCAAAAAATAAATATTAATAAATGTTTTAAAAAAAGAGAAATTAATGAAAAAGACTTGTACAAAAATATTGATAGCCATATTCTTTGTGGTGGCAAAAATTTGAAAATGAGGAGATGTCTGCCAATTGATGAATGGCTAAATAAATTGTAGTATATGTTGATGATGGAATATTATTGGGCTGAAAGGAATAAAGAAATGGAGGAATTCCATATTAACTGAAATGACCTCTAGGAATTGATGCAGAGTAAGGGAAGCAGAACCAGAAGAACGTTGTATGCAGTGACTGAAATATTGTGGCACAATTAAATGTAATAGACGTTTCTACTAGCAGCAATGCAGTGATCTAGGGCAATTCAGAGGAACTTATGATAAAGAACTCTATCCACATCCAGAGAAAGAATTGTGAAACCAGAAATGCACTAGAAAAATATATCATCTACCATGTAGTACCATAGGGATGTGATTAGGATTTTGATGTTAAAGAATCACTCTAATGCAAATATGAATAACTTGGAAATAGGTTTTGAACAATGGTGCATGTATAACCCAATAAACTGCTTGTTGGCTTTGGGAGGGGATAGGAGAAAGTGGGGAATGGGGGTATCATGAATCATGTAACCATAGAAAAATAGTCTCAATAAATTTTTTATAAAAGTGAAAAAGAAGGTCTTCTGGGTTAAGATGGTGGCTGAGTAGAAGCTGGGCCACTTTCTCTCCTTACCAACTGATATAGCATACATCCAAAGGACAAGAAAACAAAATCCAGATGAAAGAAGGAACCCCACAATAGTTTACAGTATCAAAGGTACGTGGGATTTGGACCCTTCCACTCTATAAAGGGGGGGGGGAATAGCTCCCATCAAAAAGCCAGCAAATCAACCCTCCCTTTCCCCTCCCACAGTATCAGAATCAGAGGCTACTCTCCAGAGTTAGAGAGAGTGGAGCATGAAATCTAGCCCCTAGGCAGCTAACTGGCACTACTAGGAGCTTGCCCCTAAGAGCAGCAAGACCTGAGATCCCAGGTGCCTGGAAAACTCAGACCTTATACATGGCAGTGGGGCTGAGAGAGGTAGCAGCAGTGCTCAGCTAGCTCAGACTCAGGGGAAAATCTCAGGTGGAGAAGGAAGCATGGGCCAAGTCCCAAGCTCTGCGCAGATGGCTAAGAACACAGGGGCTCAACCCTGCAAGCAGCTTGACCAGAGACCACAGGAGGGTGCCCAGAGAAGCCAAAAAACTCACAAAACAGCCTCAGGCAAAAACCTTGTCTCTAACTCCCTACAAAGTCAATCAGATTGCTTTACTCAGACATCTATCAGATAAAACATAATAATGCCAATCAAGACCCAAGAAATAAACAAGAAGACCAAGAAAAAAGCTCAAATGTTTGATAACTTCTGCACAGAAAAAAAAACAAAACAGAAAACAGAGGAGGACAAACAATTAAAGAAATCCATACTTTCCCAAAAAATGAAAATGAGTCACAAGATCTTGAAGAGTTCAAAACTAAGATTATGAGAAAGATGGAAGAGATCTGGCAAGAAAAGAGCACATTAAAGGCAGAATTTTGCAAATGGAAAGCGAGTCACAGAAATCAAATGAATTGATAAGTAAACTGAAGACCAGAAATAATCATCTGGAAGCCATGAAGAACCAGAAAGACCAGATTGAAAAGGAAAACCAGTCTATAAAAGCTAAAATTGGACAATTAGAAGCCAATGATCTCTTAAGACAGCAAGAATAAATAAAGCAAAGTCAAAAGACTGATAAAATAGAAGGAGACATTAAATACCTCACTGAGAAATTGAAAGATCAAGAAAACGGGTCTAGAAGAGACAAATTGAGAATCATTGATCTTACTGAAAAAGCAGAAATTAATAGAAATGTGGACTCCATACTGAAAGAAATTATTCAGCAAAACTGCCCTGAAGTTCTGCAACAAGAGGGCAATATAGATATGGAAAGGATCCATAGATCACCCTCTACATTAAACCCTGAAAAGACCCCAGGAATATAATAGCCAAATTAAAGAGCTTCCAATTAAAAGAAAAATATTACAACAAAACAGAAAGAGACAATTCAGATATCAAGGGCCACCAATAAGGATCAAACTGGACCTGGCAGCCTCCACACTACAAGACTGCAAGGCTTGGAATATAAAATTCAGAAAGGCAAGAGAACTGGGTCTACAATCACAGATTACCTCCCCATCAAAACTGACTATACACTTCCAGGGGAAAGTATGGGTATTCAACAAGATAAAAGATTTCCAAGTATTTCCACAGAAAAGACCAGGACTAAATGGAAAGTTCGATATCCAACCACAAAAATCAAGAGAAACATGTAAAGGTAATTAAGAAATAGAGGGGAAAGAAAGAAAATTCTTATTCTTAAATTTATCACTTTAAGGGCCTTAATAAAATCAAATTATTTGAATTCCTATATGGAGAAATGTTATGTGTAATTTTCAAAAACTCTATTCACTATTATAGTAAGTAGAAGAATTATTCATAGGGTGAGGTTAGAGCACCAAATGGTCTAAGATGAGATGGGGCGGGGGGGGGTGAGTAGTACATGGCATCAAGAGAAACTTGAATGAATAAGAAAATTAGGATATTCTATACCACACAAAGAGAGCATAGGAAGGGGAGGGGTTCAATACTATTATAAAAATGAGAGGAAGAGCACATTAAGAAATAATATTTAAACCTTACTCTCAGTGGTATTAACCCTGAGA
Organism: Gracilinanus agilis; assembly: GCF_016433145.1. NCBI lineage: Eukaryota > Metazoa > Chordata > Mammalia > Didelphimorphia > Didelphidae > Gracilinanus > Gracilinanus agilis. The sequence goes on from NW_025372375.1 coordinate 5,705, forward strand.
GGGAAGAGTAGCTATAACCATTAGAATATAGAGTTCTATCTAATCCTACTGAGAAAGTCAGAAGGGATCAACCAAGGGGAGCAGGGGAGTGGGGAGGTCAAAAAAGACAGGGGAAGACTACAGCAACTGGGTTTAAGATGGCGACAGAGTAAAAAGCACCTGCTTAATCTCTCCTAACCAAAACATATAGGTCTCCTCAAGGGGACATAAAAACAAATACAGACGAATGAAGGGACCCCACAACAGGGCTCAGCATTGAAGGTACGTGGAATAGGGGCATTTCCATGCAATAAAGGGGTGAAACAGCACTCGCTAAAACAAGAGCTAAGCAACCCCTTCCCACACCCCCCCTCCACACTACCTACAGTGCCAAGGCCAGCTCACAAGAGTTAAAGCAGGTTTGGGGCACTCATTAAGTCAATGACAGCTCCAGGGCCTGCTTCTGAGAGCAGCAAGACTTAGGACCCCAAGAGGCTAAAGAATGCACACAGACCTTTAGTGCAGGCTTGGGTGAAGGCATTAACAAAGGTGAGGACAAGGATCTTGAGCACAGGCTTGGACCTCTAGTGGGGACCCTGTGCAGATGGGAGCACGGCTGTGGAAGCAGAGCCCTGAGACTGTTGAAGGAGCCTCTGGCAGAGGGGCAGGCGGGGGGACCACCAGGAGGCTTGACCCCGAGAACAATGAGACCTGAGACCTTGGGAGCCTAGAGAGAGCAGACAGACCCTGAGTGTGAGGATAAAGCTGAGAAGGTGCAGGGCTAAAAATGGAAAGCCAAAATCAGGAACCACAGGAGAGAAAGATCATCAAGAAGAAATCTGTAACATGTGACAATTTTTACACAAAGAAAATCCAGACAACAGAGCAAATGGCAGAGTAGAACAAACAAGTAATCATATCTAAACCTTCCCAAAATAATGAAAACTAGTCACAACCTATTGAAGAGTTCAAATCTGAGATGATGAGAAAGATGGAATTGATCTAGCAAGAAAATAACAGTTTAAAAGGCATAATTTTGCAATTGAAAAGTGAGGCTCAGAAATCAAATTAACTGATAAGCAAATTGAACACCAGAAATAACTAGATTGAAAAATAAAACCAAAAGATTGTAGCAGAAAACCAGTCCCTAAAGGCTAGAATTGAGCAATTAGAAGCTAATGATCTCTCAAGACAGCAAGAACAAATAATACAAAGTCAAAAGACTGATAAAATAGAAGGAAACATGAAATATCTCAATGAGAAAGTGACAGATGAAGAAAACCAGCCTAGAAGAGACAATCTGAGAATCATTGGCCTTTCTGAAAAATCAGAAATTAATAGAAACTTGAACTCCATACTAAAAGAAATTATTCAGCAAAATTGCCCTGAAGTTCTACAACAAGAGGGCAATATAGACATTGAAAGGATCCATAGATCATCCTCTATATTAGACCCAGAAAAGACAACCCCCAGGAATATAATATCCAAATTCAAGAGCTTCCAAGTAAAAGAAAAAATTTTACAACAAAACAGAAAGAGACAATTCAGATATCAAGGAGCACCAATCAGGATCACACAGGATCTAGCAGCCTCCA
>NW_025372376.1:0-13490 GCF_016433145.1 Gracilinanus agilis
TCTCTCTCTCTCTCTCTCTCTCTCTCTCTGTCTCTGTCTCTCTCTGTCTCTCTCTTTTCTGTTATGTCATTATAATTAGAAAACCTTATTTTCCATTTCTATAGTTGTCTTTTAGATTTACACTGTAATAACACTGTTTCTTTGTTCTCGTTACTTCACATGTTTCTTTGAGTGTTCTTTAAAAACCTCAATAGTGTAAAATCTTAAGGCCAAATGATATTCTTTAGGATGTTTAGCATTCTCAGGGGATATGTTATTTTGTATTAAAAAAAAAGAAAAAAATTCCTTCCCACAGCTAATGTGATCAGTTTATTCTTCATTTCTTCTTTTTATATTTTTGCACTGTATTCAAAATGTTTAGTAATTTTCTTTCTTTCATGGAAATTTAGATATTTCTGAAATAGAACTTCAATTTCATTCAGTACACATACTACCTTTATTTAATACTTCTTGTTGCTTTGGCAAAAAGAAGATGGTAGGTCAATCATTTAGACTGCAAACTGTTTTGAGTGAACTTTGGTGCCAATAGAATTGATTTTCTATGTCTTTGTTTAGTTTGGCATCCATAAAACCATTATCATTACAAATGCATCACTTCACTGTCACATAAGGAAGAAATTATTTTATGGCTCTTTACACATTTTTAGGGACAGATACAAAAATTATATTACCACATTCTGATATGAAAAAAGAGCTTAGAAATCCTTCTGCTTTGCTAACCAATATTTTTTTTTTACATTTGAATTTTAACATTCAGTCATCTGGTAAAAATTCAATTAAATAAATGTTATTAAGCACCTACTATGTGCTAGATACTGTACAAGATCCTGGGGATATAAATAAGAAAAAATCTATCTCTTCCTACAAGAAGTTTACAATATAAGGAGGGAAGTTTACAATATAAGGAGGGAAGAGAGTGCACAAAAAGAGCTTAGAAAGGAGAGAAGAGGGGAATGCCAGAGAGTACATGGGCATCTTGTTCTGTGAAGTTTAATCCAGCGAAAGGCGTACAAGCAAAGTGGAATTGGAGAGAAAGGAGTTACTACACAAAGCCAGAAGGAAACAAAATTGACACTTAGCTAGGTCCAATTCTGTTCTCCCACATGTCAATTAGGGCAGAGAACAAGACTAGTAAAAACGTGAATTCCCCAATGTATAAGGAGGATGAGACAGCTGACGAGATCTGCTATCAAAATAGGTTAAGCACAAATAGATAAAGCAAGAAGGAGAATATTAAAACAGAATGAAAAATGGACACCAAAACAGGCATGTAAGCAAAAACATTTTAAAAATATGTAATGCAAATAAAAGGAAATTGATGAAATAGAGAAACCTATGGATTTCCAAACGACTATGGAAGTCTAGCAAAATTTCTTTGAATATTTCAATAGAAAGAAAAAAAAGAACCATGAAAGAATAGCTTATGACTTACACAACAGATATGATTGCAGAATGGCGAAAATGAAGAAATAAGCTTGAATACATATTGATGAGTTCTTCCTAGGAACTGTAAAAAAGAATAACTGAATGTAAATACAAATAAACTGGAAAAAGAGAAGCAAAGTAGACTCATATTAAAAGAACACAGTTTCCATATCACAAAACACATGGATCTCAGAGATATACATTTTGAGCCAATTTAAGGATTATAGAATCCATGAGAGAAAGAATCTAAATATTTTGTCTAATTTTTAAGCAATATCTTCCATCATTTCCTTACCTCTGTCCACAAATTAGAATTATCTCTACTTTTTATTAAGATTTGACACCTTTATGTAAAGAAGAGCTTATTATATTTTAGGCATTATTCAGGCCATTCCTCTCAAAAGTATTTTACCTTTGCAATTTGTTATTTTTTCTCAATTTCAAAAAGTCACAGATAATATATTTGCAACAGAATTTATCATCAAATCAGGGCTGTTGATTTGGTTCTGTTCAAGTAAATAAACATTTCTTAAACTAGATTCTACTGATCTTCCTTTATGACCAAGCAATACTCAACACCCATATTCTGCTCTCAAGAAATTGAGTTTCTAGCTTCTTTTGGTGTTCAAATCCTACCCAAACTTTATACAAAATCTTCATTTGATCCTTTAAGTAATTTAACCATGGTTATTACTCTTTCTTTGGACTGTGTTGTACTCAGAGGATTTTCAACGGTTTTTCATCATGGATAAGATTTTTTCATACCATTTGGTCAAGTCCTGAACAATCTGTAGTATTCTACACAAAGCAAAAATGAATAATTGATGTGAATAAGACCTAAGAAATTCTGGCTTCTTGCAGTGAGATTTGGAAAGAATTAACCTAGTGTGCAACCCAGCATGAAATGGGACATACTGAATTCTAAGGGATTTAATGGGGAAAAAAAGAGATACCATATCCTTGTTTCCTTATGTCAAAAATATGCAGTCCCCTTTCTCTGCCTTTTTCAGTCTAAAACATAACCAATCACTTTATACATGGACTAATTTTTATTAGCTGTTCCATATACATACTAATTATATATTTAGATAATTAAAGCATGCAAAGCTTTTATGTATTACTTGTATATTACATGGCCTAAAATAACACAGACTGTAAGTGTTAGAAGTAGAATTTAAACCAGGTTTCATATAACATACTAGAAGGCATTCTAAAGGGCAAAAAATTGTCAATGATATTTCTTTCATGCTTACCTATCAATAACTGTCAAACATAGTGGTAAGGCAATGTAATCTAGTATATGGGTTTGAAGTTAGAAAGGACTAGTTTCAAATATCACCTCTGATATTTAATAGTTTTGCTGATCATGGACAAGTCATTTAACCTCTAAGATGAAGATAACAATACCTCTAAATCCAATCAAGATTTTTTTAGACTTAAAAGATAGAATTTATGAACAATACTTTCAAAATTTGAAATTATTATGTAATTGTTTATTACCATCAGTATCATCAAGTTGAATTTCTGTCATTTTCTATATATAATATCATCTCATCCAAATCAGAAAGGAAACATGTTACAAATATGAACTTGGTTCATTTTATCTAAAGTATGTAATGCTTTAGTTATTGGGAATAAAAGTATCTGTTCCTAATAAAAAGTTAGTAAAAGATAAAGAAGTGATTCTCAAAGTCTGATCTTGGGACCCCCTAAGGCTTCATTCTACCATTTCAGAAGGCCAGAACAAATTTTACTTGACAATTTAGTTCAACACTTTTTAAATAATAAAACTAAGACATTTTAATTTCTAATTCAATAAATAGTGACAGCTAAAACCTTCATTTTAAAAAGTCATTGGAGAGTTATCATTTTTCTTAAAAGTGTAAGGGGTCCTGAGACCAAAAAGTTTTAGAATCACCGTTAAGGAAATGCTAGGAATTGAAGCATTATTTACTTTGAGGCTCAAAGGAAAAAATTTAATAGAACTGATGATCTGTTTCTATCTTCCTAGGATACTGAAGTCATCCATCATCAGAACCTTTAAATTCTCTTTCTCCTTTCTTAAAACTTCTGTGCTGCAGCATCTCATTCAATAAATATTTTTAAGCACCTACAATTTGCCACACACTTTATATACATACTAAGTATGAGGATACAAAAGAAAGTAAAAGACATCCCTCTTTTCAAGGAGCACATAATCTAATGGGGAAATACAGCATACAAACAAATATGTACCAACAAAGCCATAAGCTGGATGAATAGGAAATAAAAGAAGGAAGGCACTAAAATCAAGAGTAGGTGGAAAGATTCCCATAGAGAATGAGATTTTTGGTTGATACTTTAAGTTAGCCAAGGAAGCCATTAGGTAGAGATAAAGAAGGAGAGCATTGTAAGCATGAGAGACAGTTGTATTCTTTTGTCTAGCCACACATTTTTTCTTATGCTTTATTAAGGCTAATATTTCTATCTCTACCTTGGAAGTTATGCCCTCAGGCTTTCTCCAATATCTTGCCCCACATGGACTTCTCTGTCTCATTCATCTTCAGTAACAATCTTTCCCTTTCCTCTGGCTTATTTCCCAAAACTTACACTCCCAGATGTCCTCAAAAGGAAAAAAAAAATGGCTATCCTAGCCCCTTCCAGTAACATACATTTTCTCTTCCATTCAATTAAAGACTTCTTTTTAAAAGTTTGAGTTTTTTAATCTTTAGTGCTTCCATTTATACACTCCCTTTCTTCTCAACTCCTTGAAAGCTTCCATCCCCATAATTATCATAAAAGAGTTCTTTCAGAGCAAACAAAGAGAAATGCCAAATCCATATGCCTTCTTTAGCCTTCTTTCCCTTTTATTTCTCCATAATATTTGAAACTGTAGACTACCCTCACCCACCATACAGGATCTCTTCCTTTGGCTTCAGATTTAGATTTCCTCCTATTTCTTTTTTCTTCCCCTTCTTTGACTTCCCCTTTTTTTCTCAGACTCCTTAAGGAAAGTAGTCCCTCTTAGCATGCTCATTCTTTCTCATACATTTCCTTGGTTTAAATGTCTACCCATATGCAAAATCTTTCAAATCAGGAAAAGCATTCCTAATTTCTTTTTTGACTTCTAAACTTGCATATCCGAATACCTTTAAAATATCTCTATACAGATTCTCCACATAATTCAAATGAAACATGTCTAAAATAAGTTGATTTTTCTTTTTTTCCTTCAATCTCCTCTTTACAAATTGACATTTGTCTATATATGCTATTGAATTAGTTTTCTATGAGACCAGACTTTTTTTTAAACTTCATATTTTATATCCTATTATTTGCCAAATTCTGGCAATTTTACCTGCCCCCAAAATATATCTTTTATATCCACCATCTTCTTTGTTCTCCTTGTAACCACTCTAATAATGGGATTTATTATCTATCACCAGATTATAATTTTTAATAAGTTATTAAAAACGCATGCCTCCATTTTCTCCAGTTTCAAAACCATCCTTCACACAACTACAAAACTTTTCTTTCTTTGGATATGTACTTAGTAGTCCTATAAAAAATGTACGTTTATTGTTGCCTACCAAGTACTTTTCAAATCACTTTTTTTCACTTGAAGTATAACTTCAATGTTTTCCCTGAGAATTTCCGTTGTTCCTTTATCAGTAAGTACCATATCCTTAGAATCTTACATACCATTTTGCTTTGCAATCATCTTTTGTGTCATGTTTTAATATCACATATTAACTTAAGTTTTTTTGTGTGTCTTAACTAGCTACTGTATTTTAAACTGAAGGGAGTAAAATGAGGAAAAAGTGCCAAATGAATTTTTAATGCTTTCCATGCAAAGCTTTTGAAAAATTCCATAGTCACCAAGTAAATGTTCAGTGAATGAATGTGTTTTATAAGCCAATACTAGTCTATAATATTGTTTCCTAGTTGTTCACTGTTAATTCTGATTTTGCTTCTTCATACCTAGAGCTCAAATATATCTAAAGCAATGACTCTAAGTTTCAGACCAAAAAAATCAGTGATGAATCATGCAAATGGAGGGAAGTTATAAGGGCTGATTTTCTTAAAAGCATAAAGAAAAGAAAATATTTTTAGGGAAATTAAATCCAGTATAGGTTCATTGATGTGCTCATGATCGTGGATATTATTTTCTTTTAATTAAGGCTTATATTATTTAGAAAGCAGATGAGTCTTACCTGAGAAGAAATTTGAAAATTGATGGCCTAGAGCCCTTCCCTTATTTTTAGTAAGGGAAGACTTTATATTATTTACTTCTGAATCATTGAGACATGTGGTCTTCAAAGTCCACCTTTAAAACGTGGAATATTTTCAATCTCTAGTAGTTCCAATTGGTAGGTAATCAGCAGAGTACTGTATGACCTAGATTCTCCTCATTGGGCTAGTAGAATTATTATATCTCTGTCCAATATCCCTAAAATTAATCTAATTAAGATATGTTGCCTATTTATCTTTCTTTTAAGGAAGTCTTATTTTTAACCTATTTCAAATTTTGTTAATAAGTAAATTTAAAAAATGGAATCATACAATCAGTCTAATTATAGCAGTTTTTCAGTTTAGTAATACAGAGACAGATAAAGGGTTGGGAAATTATACAACAATCTACATAATATGGATTCCTGATAACATTTTTGAATAATTATGGATATTTTTGAAGAGGCCAAGTAGTGTTCTGAGATGTAAATAAATTTTCAAAATGTTATCTACCCACAGGAGCCTATGGACTACATGACCCCTGAAAGAGAATCACATATCTATTTAGATTTTATTTGACATATTTTTGAATATACAAACTTTGATAGTTGGAAATATTTTGGCAATTCTGTTCAGTTAAATTTTTATTTGTAATTTTCCTATAGACTTCGTCCATCTGTAGAACTAGAAATTATATTTTCTTTTTTATAGCAAGAATATCAGAATGGATGTAGTTAAGTTCCTGTATTCCTATATCTACTCATTGTTCATTATAGAAAGAGTCATACTCATTGTTAGTCACATTAAATGTACCAACAGAAATTTGTAATATTTATTGATGAGTTACTTGTAACATCCTTTTAATTTGCTATCAATATTACATTAGTGAAATCAAGATCTATTTTCATTTTTATATTTTTCATATTTCAAAATGACTATTTTTGTATTCCCAATGAGATAACCTTTTATTTTCAAAGAATATATTTGCTACATGTATAATTACTTGCATGTTGTTACCCAATTTAGGATAAAAGGTTCTTAGGGACACAGACCATATTTTCACCTTTATTACTCTCCTCAGAGATTACCCCATTACTGGGTACACCTGAAACACAATAAGAATGGACCAGACTAATTGAGCAAGCAATTTGTTGCTTAACAGCTAATCTTCTCATGGTGTGGCTCTGTATCAGCTAGGCTGGTCCTCAGAGAATTAAACTTTGCCTCCAGGACCATATTAACTTTTTCTAGCTAGATAGACATTTCAAAGCCTTGGATAGCCTTTGAGATGTCCAAAGACCACCTTTTGACCCAATGAGGCACTGGAGGATTATTTATCCTATTTCTAATAGGTGTGTTGGGCAGATTCTCTCTGGAAAATATGGAAATGTGTGGAGGAGCTATATAGCCTTAGAAGATATAGACTGCTGTGATCTCTATATGAATGAAATCTACCACTCCTGAATCTACTGGAGAATAAAGATTGTGCCATCATGTAAGCATAAATACTTTCTGCCATTATCATTTGCTAAAGATTGAGGTTCTGAGTCCTATTTGCCTACATCTGAAGTCTTCAGGCCTTGTGTTCCAGAATTTGTTTCCTATACTATCTACATTTATACTAATTTTCCCCAACCTGCACTATGCCATCCTGATGGTGTTTGCTCACTGCTAATTTGGGGAAAAAAACAGCAAAATCCACCCTAAATATACATTTTGGATCTCTTACTGACAAAGGGCAGTAAACAGGAATGGTAAGCACTGCAGTTTCCTATTCTTTTCTTGTTATGAATTGGATAGTTAAAGTATAACCATAAATGAATGCAGTCTGAATCCCTGAAGAGTAAGGAAACCATATCAATGAATTTTCTTTTTGTTTTTTGTTTTAATATTTTTCCACCAGTTGATATATTTTCCTCCTACTCTTTGAGGAAAAATATAAATGAGGATTTTAATTGCACCTTCCAATAAAAATTAAAGTAACTGAATATTCTTACTGTTATATTGAATCTCTGGGAGCTAGGAGTTCACTCTGTGATTGACAGGTGGATCAGCTGGATGTCGGAATGTTCCCAGAGAGGCATGCGGACACAGGAGAGGGCAGTTGGTAGCCCTCGGAGGTGTTCTTGGTTCTTTACCTGTCCCTGAGACTGGAGATCAGTGTGGATCCTGGTTTTTGGGAAATTGAGACTTGCAAACACAACCCTGCAAGCTCCTCCTGTTGTTCTGTAACATCATCAACCTGTATCAGACCACCATCTCTGATTCTACTGCCCCTAGATATTAGGAAGCCATTCATCTTAGTCATCTAGGTTTCCAAGGGCCCAGGAGGGATCGGGGAAGTGGGCAGGAGAAGAAGAAGAGGGTGGAAAGAGTGGATATCTCAACTGATTAGGCTTAACATCTACTGAAGAAGAAGCTGAAAGAATATACAGCAGTTTGCCAGCTCTGGTGTGGCCCTGGCCAGGCTGAACCAGAGGGAAACTATCATCTTGATTCCTTCATTTGCCTGCAGTTTAGAGATTCATTACTATCATTTAAATTAGGGTCTTCCAATACCTCTATCCCATACCATTATCCTTCTTTGCCAAATACATTCAAAGTTTTAAAGTACCTTCCTGAATTGGTTATTCAAAGCTTATTTGGGAAGGGAGACACGCAGTCAGATTACAACATTACCAAGCTGAAGAGCCCAATAAATCATATCAATTAACCCCAGGTGGGTCCTGAAGGACTATCATCCATTGACCTAAAGGATCCTGCCTGGGCAACTGTTATAAAGGATAGAGGCATCATCCTACCCTCTCTCTATACTCCATCTATATCTACATCTAATAGATAGGAGTAGTGTCTTTTTTTATAACATTCCTCAAAAAGAACTTGGTGCTCTACAAATTCCTATCAGTAAATTATTTTTTCTACTGCAGATTGTAATTCTGTGCACCAACAAAATATGTAGGCATGCCACATGACTTCCTCAGTTAGACTAGCAGGACATTGTTTCAGATGTTATTCTTCTTAGCTTCCACAGAACATTTATATTAATTTCCTTAATGCAGAATTTAAATATGGAAAAAATGTTTTCCAGAGAGCACTGCTAAACATTACAAAAATTCTCATCTCACTCAGAAGAGAAATGGCTGGAAATCTGACTGATAATTTTTGAGATGATCTTCCAAATACACGCACGCGCGCGCGCACACACACACACACACACACACACACACATATATTTATTTAGGGACTGGTAATCCATTGATCTTAACAGTCTTCAAACATAAGTTTAAAAGCTTTATTTATTAGAATTTTTGTGAACAGAGTTGATGATATTAAGGTTATATCACAAAGGGGTACTAAAAATAAGATGCTCTCTCTTAGGATGAGTGGTAGTCTGTGAACACAGAATTATTGTTCTTATTATAATGGTCTTCACTAACATTCTTTTGAAAAGAAGAGAATAAAATTTAGTCCTTTTACTCTTGATATTGAAGATCTTCTAAAGATATGTTTAAAGCAATAAGTTAGTTGATGACCATAATGTGCTTGCTATTACCTACACCAGAGTCAATGATCAAAAACAACTTTAAGAATAAGACCTTTGTTGCAGATACATATGGAAAATTTGCCAGAATATTAAAATGATGTCCTTATCTTTTTTCACCTTCCCTAAATTCACAAAGATTCATAGATATTTAATATATTTTCACTCCTATTTGGGTAGCAGGCTAAAGTAGGTAGATAGATTCAGTTTAACATCTAACCTGAGTATTAGAATAATATGCTTATGAAACAAAGATAATATCCTTATGAGGGAGGTACTGATTGTGCCTTCCTGTCAAACAATTGTGCATCAATAATGGAGGTGAGGTTGTTTCTTTTTCACACAGAAACGAAGCTAAAGAAAGTAACTGACTTCTATAGAAATTAAGTCTTTATTTAATTCAAAATCTCTTCCATTAATTTCCATGTACATTTATTTTTATTCTGTTTTTAGAAATCAAATAGTTTGTACTCTACTTCTACAACAACATAAAAGCTGACAAATAAAAACTGAATTATTCAGTCATGTTTATAATCTATCAGTATGTAGCACTGCATTGCATATGTGGATTCCCTGACACCTTCAATGCTATCTCAACATTAAGCCATGTAGAATATGCCAATTTGGACCCAAACAAGACCATGGTTCACAATCCCCAACTGCAATGCTTCTTTTTTTAGATAAGATTTTTAAAAGCATTTTGTTAAACTACAAAGTAAAATAAATGATAAATAAGAGATTTCCCCCCCTACATTTCCTTCCTATATCTCCTTCATACATAGGACTATACATTCACACAGGTAAAACATGATACCAATGGTGGAAGTGACAAATATAGGGATCTTATGTGATGAGAAAACATAGTGAGGTATTTGTGCAGAGTACAAGTGGTGAAGGTATACCTGAGTCTGGGGAAATGAAATATGTGCCGCTGACATCTTTTGCTGAGAGCTGCTGAGGTCTGAGGTTTTTTGTTGCTGCTCTGTTGTTAAACTCATTTCTGCTACTGGATGAATTTTCTAATTTTCCTTTGAATAGTCTTCAAATATGCAACCTCTTTATGTCATCTTCTTCATGATAATAGTCTATTACAATGCAGATTCAGGGTAGTCTCACCCAGCAAAAGAATTAATCCCTTCCAGGACTTCAGATTTATAATTGATTTTCACTTGCCTTTTTCCAACATCACTTTAATATTTTAAGGTTAATTCAACATGTCCTAGAAAATCTGAAACAATTTCTTCCATATTGCACTCTGTGATTTTGTCAGTGTGGACACTCTTTCTATTGATATGTATCCAAACCCTCCTTGACCTCAGTAGATGGTCTCTGTGGAAAAGCTTTATGTGAGTTGCTTTATCCAAAGCATTATGTCAATCATTGAACTTCATGTAGTTAGACTTATCTTCTATTAAGAGGCCAGCATGTTTGAGAAGGACCAAGCGGAACGAGGGAATGTCACATGTTCAAAGTTTATTGATAATCTATTCCAATATTTATAGAAAAGTTTTCTCTAACAACTAAAAAGACCATTACAGCATCATTGACCAATCATAAGCCCTTATGTATTACATCATTTTTAGAGGTGTAACTTTCTCACAGAGAAATTGTTTGTGAAAAGTCTCTAACCATAACAATTCTAAGGCTTTTCTGCAAACCCAAGCAAACTGAGGAATACTGACAATAACTTAAGGATATACAGGAATTAGGGTAAAAGAAAGACTAGGTCATTTGGTCATGATATTACAGAAGCTTCTTTGGTTAGCAAAATAATGAACAGCTCAAGGATTATTACGAAGGAAGCTTTAAGGAGATGTCTATATTTTGGTTATAACTAGACAATACTTTTGAGGTGCTATTTAGAGATCTCGGCCCTGCCATAAGAACATAGGCAAATTCATATGTATATCTTTATGGCTGCTTTTCCTCAGTATCCAGTTTGTCTTTAGGTTTATTCATATATACTCACAGTCTTCAGATTATAAATATCTGTTGCCAAGCAAATCTCATGCTCACAGACTTAGCAAGACCTACCAGATGCTTTGTTGTTGTAGCATTGGAGAATGCAATATTGCATCTGTGACAAAATGGATTAATCTAATTCCTTTGAGTTAAATATGCAAATGTTACATAAATAATATCTTTGGATAAGATGAACATTAATTGCTTTTGAATTTTTAAAGTCTATCTGGAGAGACTACATCTCATTGACTATCAAATATTCATATTGAGGAGAAACCGTATGAATTGGATGAATGTCTTAAATCATAGAAAATCCAGTTTCAAGAATCATACACACACACACACACACACACACACACACACACACACGTAAAACATTATGAGTTTAAGTTTTGTAAAAAATAAGTGAAGGGTGTTCTTTTGGGAAAAAGTTCAACATCAGAGAATTCATACAGTCAAGAAGTTATAGATATACTCAATAAAAGAAGCACTCTGGAAAAGTTCATCATTAAACAGCATATGTTCACAAAAAATTTCTAATAGAAGAGAAGACTCCAGAAATGAAAAAAATTGCAAAAACTTAAAGTGTTGCTGATTTTGTGTTCAATTGTTATTTTGAAAGATCATAGAGAATACCAAATCTCTTTGCTTTTTAGAATGAAAGCTGATATTAGATCAAAGATATCAAAAGAAAAGTTCTTTACCTTTTTTGCCATAGGTCCTTTTTTCAGTCTAGTGAAACCTGTAGATCAATACTCTGAAAACTATTTCAAATGCTTAAAAATAGTTACAAAGAAAAACAATTGTGTCAAAATATAGTTATCAAAACAAAGCAAAACCATCCTCCTCAAGTTAAAATACCTTGGTTTAAAAGGAGCTATGATAGTAGACTTCAGATATTTGAAGATATTTGTAATGGAAAAGTATTTTATGACTTGCTCTGCTCAAACATAACAAGAACAATTGGGTAAAATAGGTAGAAAATATATAGAGTCGTATTTCAGGTATATAAAGAGGTAAAATTCTTATAAATTAGAGTATTTCAAAATTTGAACAGACTACCTTAAGTAAATAGTGAGTTTCCATTTGCTGGGGTTTTTTTAGAAATAGGCTAAATAAATGCTCACTTATTGAGGATGTCATAGATAAAATTATCATTTTCCGTTATAGACTAAATGACTTTTGAATGTTCTTCCAACTTTATTCATTATACTTCTTTATACCAAACATTTCAGAAGTGTTTGATTATTTCTCTCATTTAAAAATAGGAATCAATAAAATATTTACTTAATAGCTACTATTTGCTCTGTATTTGATGCTGTGTAGAGTACAAAGATACATGGGCCCTGTAGTCAAAAAGCTTTGAATCTAATTGGTGAGATAAAATTAAAACTTAAGAAATAATTAAGGAGCATTTACATGTCAAATACTATGTTACTGATATTACAAGAGCAGTAAGCCTTTAGAGAAAAGGGGTTAGTTGGTGCAGTCATCAAAGAAGACATTATAAAGGAATTAAAATAACAAAATCACACAATTTGAGATCAGTGTGGGGATTCAGCACAAATTATACATAAAAGTGAAGTTCAAAGAATCATTACATAGCATTTGGATAAGCTGAGAAAAGGCATCTCTGGAAGAGGCAAACATGGGAAAAGTTTTGGAAGTAGTAAGCCTGGCATATCTAAGAAACATATGGTGAGTGGGTATAAACTGAAAGGTATTACCCAAGAATAATTGGAGAAGTGGTATAAAGAATGTCATTAGAGAATATATGACCAATATATGGCCCAGTCATATACTCAAAAGAGGGGATGATCAATGGGAAGCCCACATGATCAATTATGAACTGCAATATTAAAAAATACAGAAAACACCTGGCATGCTGGGGAAAGTCATTATAAAGTATTTCGGGGAGGATGTGTGTAAGAGTTTTATTAGACAAAAAAAAGTGTAGGTAGATTGCATTATAAATTTTTGGATACTATATATCCATTAAAGGATCACTAATTCACTGAATGATTGAGATGTTTACAAGGTAATGAAGCAGCTGTCCTAATGAGATCATACCAGATATCTTGAGCAGGAGTGGAAATCAGAGTTTCAAAGGCAGTATGTAAAGATGTTATGAATGGTCTTAAAAACTTGCCACAGGAATATGGTTTGTACTCCAAGAGTTAGAAAGCAATCAATATACATTTCTCATAGTTATTTCTGACTTGCGGTTTTATAGGCCAAGGTTGAGATGAAAATATACATAGCCCAGAATGACATTAAAAGAAATGGTTAGTCAGCAAAAATCTGACTCCTCCCTTGTTCAAAGTAGTTAGTCAAAGATGACTGATATATATATATA
>NW_025372377.1:0-6502 GCF_016433145.1 Gracilinanus agilis
TTTTTGAACAGAAAGGAAAACAAATTACATTTTAAACATACACACATTTTTAAGGCTAATTTTGCTAACTAGAACAAAGTAATGAATCCTATCTATGCATTACCTAATTTTATGAACTACACAGATAATATTAACTAAGAAAATTTTGCAAATTTTTCTTTGCAAATAAATTTCTAAATTCTAGTTCTCTTGCTAAAGTTAGTGTATGAATAGGTTAGTACACTTATGCCTATGTTAGAAATCTTAGTAATAATAAGTAAGCCTATATCTTTTGTAAGTCTATTGGTTAAACCATTAGACCTTTGCTATGTACAATATTTACAAAGAAAATTTTAGAAAGATCTGTCCCTGTACTAACTTATTAAACTAACTAAACTGTCCCTGTGTGTTAGTAAACTTATTGCTAATGGTTAGTAATTAAAATTACATATATACATGACATGTCAGGTGATTTGAGTAGAACGGTGTCTGTACCATAGTAAAAGACTTTCTTTTACTAAGGCAGATATACCCTTCTCTCTTAAGTGAAAGTTTATGTTTCACATGTAAATGTGAAGTCAGGAAAATGTTTTATGTGTTGTCTATTGACTTATCCATGTAATGACGTGTTACATACTTACTCCACCGGAATTCTTTTGCAAATTGCATGTACTGCTTGGATGGAATCTAGTGTTGTATGCAGTGAGAATTCTGTTGGGTGTAAATTATCTCTTTTCCAAATACATGTGTCCCACGCTGATTCGATGTTCCTCTTCACAGTGTGGATGTCCTCTTTACGACAGATGTATTTAGTCACGGATGTCTTTGTAGTTCTCAAGTTTGCTGTCCTCGTGACGATCTGCGTAGTCAGCAACAAGTGAGATGTTCGATGTACCCACGCTTGTCAACTTCTGATTTATGTTGCTTTGATGTACCAGCGATTGTCACCTTCTGACTTGTGTCAGGAACAAATTTTTAAATGTCTATCATATATGATTATTTCTCTTCTTCTTTTCTTTAATGATTTTAATAAAGATGATTATTATAGGTAATCAAAAAATAAAAGTTTGTGATTAAGTCTTTGTGCTTTCATTCATTCATCGTCGTCAGTTTCTAGATCTGGTATTGATTGCAAATCAAATGTTGTGTCTTCTTCCTTCATTGATTCTTTTTCATTATCATAAATATTTACAGATGATTCTTCTAAGTGATTGAGATTGGAATAATCATTTGGGTGTAAAATCTGATTGTTCACAGGTTCTTGGTCTACTTCTGCTTCTGCTTCATGCTCTGATTGTTGTTCTGTTTGTTGCTCTGTTTCTATGGTCTTATTAATAGATTTTGGATTTACTGAGGACTTGCTTGATTGTTCAGTTGGTGCTAATTGATCTTTGTTTTGCATAGTTTCTGGGTCTTGTGGTTGTTGTTGTAGGGACATGTCTTTAGCTGGCTTGACATGGGTGACATGGAACCACGGATCTTTTCCTTCAATTTTGATTGCACTTGGAGTTGTTAATATTATTTGGAAAGGTCCAAGCCATTTGGGTTCTAACACAGTCTTCCTGGCGAAGTTTCTGATGTAAACATAATCTCCGGGTTGGAAGTTGTGTAGATCAAAATCAAAAGGTACTCTTTGATGTATCAAGCCTAATTTGTGAAGTTGATTTAATCGTTGCTTGAGCAATTTGATATATTCATATAGCTTGCATTCCATACCTAGGTGTGATAATTTGTGAATGCTTTGAGGTGCTTTGCCATGGAATGGTGGATGTCCATACAGCATTTCAAATGGTGAAATATGTGTGATGCTGTTGGGTTGGCTTCTTAGGTGGAATAGTGCTAATGGCAATGCATCAGGCCATTTCATATGAGATTCTGCACATAATTTTGCTATAAGATTCTTTAGACTTTTATTCACTCGTTCAATCTGTCCGCTAGATTGCGGCCTAAATATTGAGTGAAGATGTCTCTTAATTCCTAATATTTCATAAACTGTAGCTAGAATCTTATTTGCGAAATGGGACCCAGAATCTGATGCAATATGTAATGGTATAGAGAATCTAGGTATTAGTTCTCTTAGTAAGATTTTCACAACAAAAGCTGAGGTGTTACGCTTTGCTGGAAAAGCTTCTGGCCATTTAGTTAATCTACCCACTATTACTAAAGCATATCTATAACCATTACTCCTTGGCATTGTGATGTAATCAATTTGTAAGCATTCAAATGGTGTGTAAGCTAAAGGTTTTCCTCCCAGACTATGAACTTTTGTGATTGTCTGATTATAATGCATACAAATTTTGCACCTCTGTGAAATTCTCATAGCAACTTCATATATGCCCCTTGCATTCCAATACCTATTTATAGAATCTGCCATGCCCAGAGTTCCATAATGCCCTTTCTGGTGTAGTGCATTGCAAAATGTGTAATATAAGGATTTAGGTAACATCGGTTTTCCATTTGCTCCTAACCAAACTCCATTAACAAGATATGCACCATGATGTTTCTTCCAATTCTTCACTTCCTTTGGGGAGTATGCATTTTTTAGATCTTCTTCCTCCACCAAAGATAAGTTCAAAATTGTCAGAGGTCCATATCTTGCTGCATATTTGGCAGTCACGTCGGCTCGTTTGTTCCCTAATTCGATTGGTCCTTGTGTTTTCGTATGAGCTTTGCAATGGATTACTGATACTTGGGCTGGTAATTGGATTGCATCCAACAACTGATTAATTAAATTGCCATACACTATTTGTTTGCCATTTGATGTACTGAAACCTCGATTTTTCCAAATTATAGCAGAATGATGGACGCTCGAAAAAGCATAACGAGAATCGGTAAAAATGTTAGCTTTTAGATTTTCTGCAATTTTTAGAGCGTAGATTAAGCCCTTTAATTCTGCTCCTTGAGCACTCATGGTAGATGGTAATGATGAGTACCAAAGGGTTTCAGAGGCTGTCACTACGGCTGCTCCGGTATATCTCTGATTGTCTACTACATATGTCGATCCATCTGTGAATAAGGTAATATCAGGGTCTTTCATTGGCTCATCGTCTAAATCAGGTCTTGTTTTATGCATGATGTTAAGTGCATCTTCACAGATGTGTAGACTTTCTCCTTCCAGTGGTAAATCTGGAATCAGAGTTGCAGGATTTATGTTTCTGCACCTGTGAAAAGTTATATTTTCACTAGCCAACAGAATCGCTTGGTATTTTGATAATCTCTGAGAAGTGAATGCCTATAAGTTGGTGTTTTTTAAAGTAGATTCCACTTGGTGTTGGGAAAATACTTTCAGTTCACTCCCTAATACCAAGGATGAAGATTTTCTAATCATGATGGCTATAGCAGCTATGGCTTTTAAACAACTAGGCATACCACAAATCACTGAATCTAACTTAGAGCTGTAATAAGCAACTGGTCTAAGTCTATTTCCAAATGTTTGTGTGAGAACACTGGAGGCTATCCCTTTGTCTTCATGCACATATAGTAGGAATGGTTTGTCATGATCAGGGATACCTAGGGCTGGAGCTGATAGAGTAAGTGATTTCAATTTCTTTAATGCATGGATATGTTCTTTATTCAGCTTTAACATTTCTGGAACTTCCTTCTTGGTTAGCTCTATCAGAGGTCTTGCGAGGTAAGCATAACCTGGAATCCAGTTTCTACAGAAGCTCGTTATTCCTATGATTGCCCTGAGTTGCTTTTTGGTCTTAGGCAAACTCAAATTCTGTATATCTTGTGTTCTCTTTTTGGAAATTCTTTTGGAGCCTTTCTCTAGGATGAATTCTAAATAATTTACTTTTTCCTTCACGAATTGAAGTTTCGATTTGGAAATTTTATGGCCCCTTTTGCCTAGCTCTTTGATCAAGTGTACGCTATCAGTGTAACAGACTTCAGCAGATGGTGACATTAGCAGGATGTCATCAACATAATGTACCATTTTGCTGTCAAGGAATGTTATTGACTCAAGGTCTCTCTGCAGAATTTGGCAAAAGAGTGAAGCTGAATCTGCAAATCCCTGGGGCAAACGTGTCCAGAAGACAGATTTACCCTCCCAGGAGAAAGCGAACAGCTTCTGGCTGTCTCTGTGCAGGGGAACAGAGAAGTACGCAGAGCTCAGGTCCAGAACAGTAAACCAAGCAGCTTCAGGTGGAATTGCTGCAATGATTTGCGATGGACTTGGTACCACGGCATAGGTCTTTTGCACATGGTCATTTATTGCTCTTAGATCTTGAACTAAACGCCATTGAGTCTTTCTATCAGGAGATAATTTTGCTTTCTTTATTGGCATGATTGGTGTATTGTATTGTGAAAATCCATATTTTAATATGCCCTGCTCCAATAAACTCTCTATGATGGGTTTCACTCCTTCTATCGCTTCTTGACTAAGTCTGAACTGAGGAATTCTTGGAGGTAAGCCTTCTTTTTCCTCTATCTTTACTGGTTCCGCTGACAATATCCTGCCCACCTCATTTGAATTTTTAGCCCACACATAATCTGGAATATCATTTGGAACCTCATACACAATTTTACCTCATTGAATCCCTTGTTCTAACATAACATTCTTATGCTTCTATTGAATGTCAAATTTGGTAATCAAATCTGACAACATAACAGACCTGTGGGATCCTCCTGCTGAACCCAACTTAAAAAGTATGCAAAAAAAGACTTATTTCTTGAACTGTCAGGTTCAAGGGGAAAGGAAGAAGGAATATCCCAAGCCCCTTCACCACCTAATGTGCTGAGTCTCCAGAAGATCCTGGAATCTCTGGGTAGGCAAGGGAGCTAGTCTGGAGGGAGTGCCTTGCTGGCACAGATGTGCCAGGCTCAGGGCTTTGATCACAGATGGTAGGGAGGTAGCTGGAGAAGAAATGCAGAGAGGGTAGCCTACCTAGTCAGAGACAAAACACTCCAACTTGAGCCCCCTGTCTTTCTCTGGAGATTTTGGCCTCAGGGCACATCCAGCTCTGCAGATCACCTCCACCCTGGCTTAATCTTATCAATAGGATAGATAAGAAGTCTTCTGATGGCACAGAAGCTCCAACACTAGTCCCCCATAGACTTCAGTGAAAGTAGCTGTAATCAATCATCTTTAGATTTTACTGTGAGCTAGGGAATACCTGGCCTCAGGGCTCATTAATCCAGTCAATCAACAGAGCAGAGAAGAAGCCCCTTCAGGAC
This sequence comes from Gracilinanus agilis, assembly GCF_016433145.1. Classification (NCBI taxonomy): domain Eukaryota; kingdom Metazoa; phylum Chordata; class Mammalia; order Didelphimorphia; family Didelphidae; genus Gracilinanus; species Gracilinanus agilis. Next base: position 5,155 of record NW_025372377.1, read on the forward strand.
AGAATAGCCCAAATCTACAGATCAAGCAAATAATCAGAGGAGCAACATTACTGCCAATTACAGGGGGGAAATAGGGAAAAATATGAGTAAACAACAAAAAAAAGAAAAAAGAAATTACAATCCATAGCTTATATCCAGGAAATGAATAAAAAGCAAATGGATCAGAGAAGGATCAAGGAACACCAAGAAAAAACACAGAAACTCCTATCAAATGGAAACAGGCTTTGGAAGAACTCAAAATTCAATTAACTGAAGAACTCAGAAAACAATAAAGACTGAAAACAATTGAGAAAAGAAAATGCATGAACTTAAACAAGAAAATAGTGTCTTGAAATCCAAAATTGACCAGCTTGAAAAACGAGGCAAAGATGGTGAAAGATGACCTACAAAGACAATCAGACCAGAAGGAGAAGGATGAACAAAAAGTCAAGGATGAACTTCAGCGATTCTTTTAAAATTAGAATACAACAACTAGAAGCAAAAGACTTCACAAGGAAACAAGAATCCATAAAACAAAATCAAAAGAATGAAAAAAAAATTAAGGAAAATAAGAAACACATCATTGACAAAACCTCAGATCTGGAAAACAGATAGAGGAGAGACAATTTAAGAATTACTGGACTACTGGAAGGTCATGACAAAAGGAAAATGCTGGACATAATCCTATAGGAAATTATCCAAGACAAATGCCCTGACATTCTCAAACAAGAAGTGGAAACTGAAAGAATCCACAGATCACCTCCTACATTTAATCCTCAACTGATAATACCAAGGAATGTTATAGCCAAATTCAAGAACTACCAGACCAAGGAAAAATTCTTAGAAGCTACTAAGAAGAAGTCATTCAGATACTAAGGAACCACAATTAGGATAACACAGGATCTGGATGCATCTACACTGAAGGACCAGAAGGTATGAAATATGATATTCTGGAAAGCAAGGAAACTAGGTCTACAAGCAAAAATCAAATACCCAGCAAAGCTGACTATATTCTTTCAGGGGAAAGTATAGTAATTTAATAAAATAGAAGACTTCCAAGCATTCATAAAGAAAAGACTGGACTTAAGCAGAAAATTTAATGTCCAAACATGGAACTCAAAAGAATCACTAAAAGGTAATTAGAGAGAGGTGGAAAAAATCAGAAACAAAAAATAATCGAAATTTTATTAAGGGACCCAATAAGTTCAAATGATTTGTATTTCTATAAGAAAAGATGATTATTGATAACTCTTAAAAATTATTAGCAAGAGAACTAGAAGTATACTTAGAGGGAGCTGTGACAAATTGTATAGAATGAAATGTCAAGATATATACATGTATGTGTGTGCATATATATACATATATATAT
>NW_025372378.1:0-1438 GCF_016433145.1 Gracilinanus agilis
CTTCCTTCCTTCCTTTCTTTCTTTCTTTCTTTCTTTCTTTCTTTCTTTCTTTCTTTCTTTCTTTCTTTCTTTCTTTCTTTCTTTCTTTCTTTCTTTCTTTCTTCCTTTCTTTCTTTCTTCTGTCTGTTCATATCCTTTGACCATTTATCAGTTGGGGAATGCTGTGTATTCTTATAAATTTGAGTTAGTTCTCTGTGTATCTGAGAAATTGGGTCTATACAAGAGATATTTACTGTGACATTTCCCCCCAATTTGTTATTTCCCTTTTAATCGCAGTTTCATTGGTTTTGTTTGTACAAAACCTTTTAAATTTAACCTAATCAAAATCATCCATTTCATTTTTTGTTATGTTCTCTGTTGGTTGATCATAAATTCTTTTCTTACCCATGAATCTAATGAATAGACTTTTCCACGTTCTTTTAATTTGTTTATGGTGTCACCCTTTAATTCTAGATCAAGTATCCATTCTGACTTTGTACTAGTATATGTAGTGAGATGTTGGTCTATGCCTAGTTTCTGCCATGTTGTTTTCCAGTTTTCCCAGCAGTTTTTGTCAAATAGTGTCAGATAATCAAATATTCCCTCAATAGTTTGTATCTTTGAGCTTAATTGAATGCTAGGTTACTATGGTCATTAACTACTGTGTGTTGATTTCTTAACCATTGATCTGCTACTCTATTTCTTTGGGAATATCAGATTGTTTTGATGAATACTGCTGTAATTGAGTTTTAGTACAGTGAGTCTTCCTTCCCTCATTCCCCTTAATTCTTTTGATATTCTAGACCTTTTGTTCTTCTAGATGAATTTTGTTATTGTTTTTTCTGGTTCTAGGAAATACTTTTCGGGAAATTTGATTGGTATGGCAATATAGGGGATCTTAACCTGTGGTTTGTGAACTTGGTTTTAAAAAATATTTTGATAATCATACTTTGATATAATTGGTTTCCATTGTAATCCTATGGCTTTAAGTTATGAATTTTAAATTTGTATTCTGAGAAAGGGTCTTTAATAACAGGATGCCAAAAAATGTTAAGGATGCCAGCTAAAATGTCAAATTATACCTTTTTTTCCCCATTGGAGTAATACGGTCATATTTGAACACAGTTTTTTAAACTTTTAACTTTAGTGTTTTATAACAAGGATGGAAGTATAAATGGCCAGATGACATTGTCTAGGGTTGACAAGAGTCACAAATTCCACAGATTTGTAATTTAGATGGAATTCTATTAGCCTTCCTCCAAACCCCCCAAAATAGGACATGAGCTTTGAGGTGGTTTTTTGCTATTGGACATAGATTGATACTGAGCCCAATCACTCTAGGTAGTCAGGAACAATTTTGGATTTTGACTGCCTATGAGAGTATGTATGTGTGTGTATATATGTACACATTTATGTATGTCTGTGTGTGTATATATATACATATATATGTGTATATATA
>NW_025372379.1:0-5771 GCF_016433145.1 Gracilinanus agilis
AGAGAGAGAGAGAGAGAGAGAGAGAAAGAGAGAGAGAGAGAGAGAGAGAGAGAGAGAGAGAGAGAGAGAAATCATAATATTCTCACTTGATAGTTCATACAACATCTGAATAATGAGAGAGATACTTCCAAACCCTCTATCAGTTTCTTTGAATTATAATCTTCTCTGGGACTTCCATGACCCTTCATATGTGTAATAATATTTGGCCCTCTTTGTATAGGCTACTCCTGATATATATAGAGATTATCACATCTCTTCAAAACTTATAGGTAACCAATGCCCCTGGGAGCTCTTGTGAGAGGATGAATAACCAAAGGTAATACACTAATAAATGGAAGTTTGAAAAACATCTTTCTTCCCAGAATGTTGACAACAGGGCAATGGGAGAGAAAGAGGAAGAAGTGTATGACTGATCCCTGATTCATCCATAAAGACATACATTTCAAAATTATTCAGTTATGATTAAAGAATACTAACAGTGATCCCAGGAAAATTTTACAGAGGAAAAAATCATAAAGAATCAAATTCGATATTCCTGTGTTTTATAAAACTAACAATATAAATTATTTGGTGAAGTATTCCTTTTTTCATAAATTTTTTGTGAGTTCTGCTAAACAGTTTAGATGAAATTAGGCATAGAATAACGCTCTATAACATTAAGAAGGCACACTCATCTGGATAAGGAAACCTTGAGTTTGAATCAAACCTTAATCACTTAATAAGTCTCTTAATCTAAACAATTTATTCAAGCTCTGTCCCAGTGTCTGTAGGTATAAAATTGGGGATAATCAAAGCTCCTAACACCCAATATTGTTTTGCAGATAAAATCATGTAATACTTGTAAAGTCTCTATCACAGTAGATAGGATATAAAATATAGCCTTTAAATGTTATTATTAATATTTTAATTATTATGTTTTATAAGCAATGCAAAATGGATTGATTAAGTAAAAATGATAGCAACATAAAACAAAAATGAAAAAAACAATTAGCTCTCTTTGTCAATCAGTTGACAAATATTTATGACAAAAATTCTCTATTATGAACACTGTGATAAGTACTGGGCATATACAAAAATGTGTGTGTAAAGGCACAAAAATTGACAAAGAAAGTTCATGGTATTCTTGTATTCCAGTCAGGTCTTGAGTCTAGATATTTATGATTTTAAGATCAATCTTCTATCTACCAAGCAAAACTCATCACATATTATCTTTCATTCCCAATGACAAGAGCCAATGTTGAAGTGTGAATCAAATTTTCTTTGTCTATCAATCAGCAACTTTTAATTTAATCAACCAAAAACTGAAAACATCTTTACTTAACACTTTTTGTTAGCCAACAAGTAAGAGAATTCACTAGTCAATTACTTAAGGTGTTCTCAACATCAGAAATTCAATCAATCTGGAACTTGTCAATACTTTTGATAAGAATTTATACCTTCAGAGAATGAGAGGTGTGAATCCCACAGATACTGCTCAGTTGGGCAGGGTGAGGTAATTTGACATCTATGATTGGCCCCTGTGAAGAGAGGAAGGGACAAAAAGCATTATAAAAATGCTGATCTTCTTTGGCTAGAGAGTCATCTTGAGCTTGAGGCTTCAAGTGGTCTTTGGCTTGAATTTTCAGGTTGGAGCTTTGGCTGGTGACCTTCCTCTTGGAGATGACTCTGTGCTTGGACCTGGGATTTGACTTGAGATCTTGGCTCTTGGACTGGTTCTTGGATTAGTGAGTAGCTGGCCTTCCTTTCCTGGCTTCTGGAGAGATTAGTTCCAGACTGGCCTTTTCCTCTTGGAGGAGATTGTATAGTTGGAACATTGGGTCCTTTGGTAAAAGCTTAGCAAGCCCTGATAGTCTAGACATCTTCTCTAACCTCTTACATTTCTCTACTGTCACTCTTTACAACTTTTTTTAAAATAAACTATTAAATTCTTTTTGGATTGAGCTATAATACTTTTAAATCAGCAACCTCCATATTATTTTAGAATTCTCACATATTTAGTCAAATCCTTAATCTAATTCATTTCACAATTAACTGATAAAGAGAGAGGATACACTTTCTTAAAGGATACTACAGGTTATTTGTATAGGAATTTAACAAGGATGAGCCCATAGAACATGCCCAGGAAAAGTGTGTAAATGGTGATGACATTACTACAATGAACATTTATTATTACAAAAATTTTACATTATGGTATAGAACAGTTCTTTGATTAGCATAATGCACACAATTTAAAGCATATCATTGCTATTTAAGAAGTAAAAACTTTACAACATTGAAAAATAAGTAATATATATATATATATATGTATATATATAGCTTTAATATTAGAAAGGAAAGGAAGGTCGGCATATTTTTTTGTCTTCATAGGGAAGTAATGGACATCTGTGGATTGGTGAGTTCTAATTGACAGGAAAAATCTCCAATGAGAGTGTATTATTAATTCAGTTCTAGGCAGAATTGTAGACAGTGCCAGGCAAAGATTCAGATCATTAACCAAATTCAGTCTTTGTTTGTTTGTTTGTTTTATTTTTTTAAACCCTTTCCTTTCATCTTGGAGTCAATACTGTGAATTGGCTCCATGGCAGAAGAGTGGTATGGGTAGGCAATTGGGGTCAAGTGATTTGCCCAGAGTCACACAGCTGCGAGATGTCTGTGGCCAGATTTGAACCTAGGACCTCTTGTCTTTAGGCCTGGCTCTCAGTTCACTGTGATACCCTGCTGCCCCCCTAAATTCATTGTTTTCCATTGTCATAACTCAGAACAATTACTGTCATTATTTGGATTTTATAATCAGACCCCAGGGAAATGATACTTCAATGGATAAGGGTGCAGGATTCCACACAGTGAGCATTATATTTTGCATATATGAAATCATATTTATATTTTTTAAACATTAATTTTAATGATTAATTGGAATCAGAATGAAAAATATGTGAAAGCCATGATTCTAGTTCATAATTATTGTCATTTGGGGGAAAATGAAATCAATACATAAAATGAAATATTGCCTTGTTCATCACACCAAAGGAAAGTCTATATTCTTTTTCTTATTTGTTCAATTCTATTGCCAATTTCTCTTATGATTCTAATGAGTTTTTTCTTTCTAAACTTTTCTAGTTTATTATTTAATGGGCATTTATTAAATTCCTGTTCTTCTCTAACTACAATGTTAAGGGCTAAGAATTCAATGGAAAACCAAAACAATCTCTGCCTTCAAGGATCTTGTTTTCTTCTGGGAGGAATGAACCCATGCATTGTGATAAGAAGGAGATATATTCTTCAGAAACAAAAGGCTAGAACTGGATCCAAAACCAGGCATATATGAATGAAATATACTAATGGATTGAAAGGTCCAGAATGAGAATTATAGTGTTGTTGTTGTTTATTCAGTCTCCCTAAGTCCAAGTATTTAAGGAAATTGTGAAAATTAATCATGTTAGATTATAAAAATACAAACACAAAAAGGAAAGATCTCCATCTTGACCAGCCAAAGGTATGTTATCATTTAGATAGTAGATATTCTTTATTTACTAGGCCTTTACTGTGTGACTGATTAAAATTAATCTATTCTGATTGACTAAAGTCTTCTCCAAGAACTTTCTGTAACATTCTTGGATAGCCAATAACCAACAGAATATCGCCTACAAAGCAGAGACTGGTAATAATTGACACATATTATTTCATGGGGCTTGTTGAAATTATTGGCACTGTTACATAGTATGGCTATTTCCGTGAGATCATCCTATCAAGTTCATTAAAGCTCATCAGTACTTTGGGGATATAGCCTCATGGGGATTAAGAAACCCATAAAGTTTTCCTCCAGCAACTGACTTTAGGGATAACGTGAACGACAAGCTACTGATGATTCTATCTTCCAGGTGAGTAGATTACAGAAATATTTATGTTCATCTCATTAATTAGATGAAAAAAAATCATATTTGCCTCAAGCAATTTAGTTAAAAATGACAAGAATAATAAATACTATGTGGGAGTTTGGGGGAAAGAGGAAATTTATGTGCTACATATGAATTTATTTGAATTGAAAGTGCATGAAAGTGTTCTAGAAATCTCACCACTTGAAATGTCCATCTCTGACCAGTGTCACAAATGCTGTGTTTTTTTCAAAGAGAAAAATCAAATGAACTAATTAAGGATCAATAATAACAGGTGAGGCCCCAAGACTTTTGAGCTCTATGTTATGCAAATGGACTTGTTCATAAGAACAAATTAAATAAAAATTGTTTTAAAATTTCCTTACATGTGTCTATAAATGATTGGTATTGAAAATATCAAACTTAAGAGCCTATGTCACGTTCATAACTTTGAGGCAAAATATTCTATCCCTGATTAGGGAACAGAGAAGTGAGGCTATAGAGAGGGTGGATATCCATGCTATATTCCCAGAGGTCATACACCTCATTAATTTTGGGAGGATATAGAAAAAAGAATTGAAAGTTAACCTTAACTCTAGTAGTTTGAGGCTCTACTTAGAAGAAAATTTCATCTAATTCTACCAGCTTTCTGTTTGCAATTTATATTTGTAGAAAGTGGCTTAAACTACCAAGATTTTATATGACTAACACAGCATGACCCAGAAATATTTTGCATATGATTCTGGAGTGCAGTTTTTCTCGACTTCAAGTACATTGTGTTAGTTACCATAACATAATGCCTCTTTCACGTGTTCTCATATGCTCTATCCTTCCTCAGGATCTAATTATGATCCATCTAAACACTGATTATTTAAAATATTTTAAAATTCATTCATACTATTATATTCTCATTTTATATGTAACACACTAGTTAAAAGTTTCCACAATTCACTCCTAATTTTGCAAAATAAAATTATAATCAATTTTAAATTTAGTAACATGATGATATGCTATGATGTATGACATGCTATGATCAATATGAAAATAATAGATTGTGATGTTGTGGAAAGATTGTTGCTCAATTTATCTGGGATGTTTCTATACACTAACAGTCTAACTGATTATGCAAACTATGATCAAAGAAGGCTTCTTCCTTTTATACACAGATTATGTATCTTGGATTGAAGAAATGACCAAGTTGAATGAAACCAAAGGAAGTCAGGTGACTGAATTCATTCTCTTGAGCATCACAAACATTCCTGAGCTGAAGGGTCCCCTCTTTGTTGTCTTTTTACTCAACTACATGGCCACAGTTGTGGGGAATCTGGGTCTGATCATCTTAACCAGTGTTGATTCCCACCTGCAAACCCCAATGTACTTTTTTCTCAGGCATCTGGCATATGTTGATCTAGGCTATTCCACAGCCATTGGTCCAAAAATGCTAGCCAGTTTCATAGTAGAGAAAAATACTATTTCCTTCAATGAATGTGCAACACAGTTCAGTTTCTATGTGGTATTTATCACCAGTGAATTTTTTATCCTGTCAGCCATGGCCTATGATCGCTATGTGGCTATATGTAAGCCCCTTGTCTATATCGTCATCATGTCAAGCAGAGTATGTTGGATCCTGGTGGTTATTTCTTACCTCTATAGCATCATGGTATCCTTACTAGTAACAATTAAGATATTTAATTCATCATTCTGTGCATCCAATGTAATGAGACAGTTCTTCTGTGATAGTGTTCCTCCTTTGTACATTATTTGTTCAGATATAAGAGAGACTAAGCTAATCATTAAGTTATTTGGAGCATTTGATTTAATTTCTTCCCTTTCTATAGTCCTTGTCTCCTATATGCTCATTATTGTGGCCATCCTTAGGATGAACTCTTCTGAGGGAAG
>NW_025372380.1:0-12338 GCF_016433145.1 Gracilinanus agilis
TTATGTGTATGTATATATATTTATATATAAATGAAAGATACCTTGCTTCAAGATTTGCAAAATATTCTACATAATGTCACTTGATCTTAATAGTGTCATGTAAGGTAACCTTTTTAAGAGATAAGGTATAGGGGGCAGCTGAGTAGCTCAGTGGAGTGAGAGTCAGGCCTAGAGATGGGAGGTCCTAGGTTCAAATCTGGCCTCAGACACTTCCCAGCTGTGTGACCCTGGGCAAGTCACTTGACCCCCATTGCCTACCCTTATCAATCTTCCTTTCCGAAAACATCCATTCCGAAATCCCCTTTAACCTAACATCTTTCCCAAATTCAATCATAACATCTGGTGAGCACAGTTAAACAAAAGCTACAATCTTCTGATCAAAAGAAAATGAATTTTGCAAGAATAACTTTCGTGTTAGGCAGTCTTTCCTTACTGGCTTGGTCTTTTATACAGGGACTATATACATTTTGGCTGATAAAGGTACCAAATTTAATACAGCAATTGATTGAAATTTATGATTATTATAAATGGTTTGCCTTTACATTAGCTGAGTGTATATGCTTCATACCCACGACTGTAGCAATTATTCTGTCTCTATGGCACTTTATGACAATCTCAAAAGCGGTCCTAACTCATCTGTTCAATTATTACGAGGCATCTTCTCCAAAACCCGATAATGAATGCAAAGAACTAGTAGAGAACATCAAACTACTGTTCTAAGAGTTAAAACAAATCTGTGAAGGCAAAGAACTCGATAGGCACACAATCTTACAGCTAGAAATAGTGGAATCTAAATTTTTAGGCCAAAAGGAAACCGAGAAAGAGCAACCTATTCAAAATGCAGTGGTCTCTGTACTTCTAATAGTGGACAGAACTATTGTGCAACCTGGAGAGGAGGTGGTGCATGTCAAAACATACAAGGCATTCATTTCTAGTGACATGGAAGTTTTGAAAAGGCGTTTTCCCAAGTTCTAAACCTTACAAGAGCCTAAAAGAATTAAAACAGGTGTTCGCTTTTTTCAACCCTAGTTTCAAAGATGTCGAATTTCTTTTGGGGGAATTTTACTCACTCTTGAAAAAGGAAAAATTCCTCAATGCAACTAGGATGAATCCCAATTTAGAGTTGTGGCCAGAGGTGCATCAGGACCTGGATTTCACTTAACACTCTAACATGAGATACTTGTTAAGATGCAGGGCTGATCTTATCAAAGCAATGAGATTATTTGCAAAAAGACCAAATACCTGGCAGAAATTTGAAAAACTGAGGCAAGGGGAAGAACACCTGAACAGTTTTTTAGATAGAGTTATTTAAGCTGCAGGAACAATTCTAGGACTTAGAGACACACATGCCCAGGATTCAATTGATCATATAAGGAGACAATTTGTAAAGGGAACCTCAATCCCGATACAAAATTATTTCAGGCAAAGCTGTCCACAGTGGGAATCACTACCACTGGAGGATGTTAGGTAACATGCGGTGTATATACATGATTCCAAACAGAAAGAAGCACGACTGGCTAGGCAATCTGATAATGATAAAGATGAGATCATAGCAGATTTAAAGCGCCAATTAAAACAGACTAGATGTGAGAAGGAAATAGAAGAGGTAAAGAATTTTGCTCTCCAAACAAGTAGAAATCAATTTAGACAACCTGCCAACAGCACCCCAAAATCAAAATCATCACCCCGTTGTTATTTATGTGGTAGGATTGGGCACATCATTCGTGTTTGTAGATTTAAGCAACAAATAAAATTTTCAAAAACCAATGATCAAAGAGATAACAGAAAGACATTTTATAATTCAAAATGGGCTAGGAATAATGAATCTAAAAGACGTGATAAAAATAAACATGAGGGTGCTTGCTGCAATCATACATGTAAAAAGTACAGTCAAACACCTTCATTAGATGACATGGAGAGATATGTACAAAAGGGAACAAAACCGAAGAAATCATTATGATTCGAGATTCTTGATTTAAAAACCTATCAATCAGTATTATTTGGGTGTGGCAGAGTATAATAGAAGTGAGGAAAGCCAAATGGGAAATCTGGGCAAAATAGAGCAAGTGTCTAAAGTAATCTACACAGAGAATACACAGAGGTCTGTGGTAGAGAATGAGCAATGGAAAGAGATAATGCAAATGCGCAAAGAAATCTTTGGCATTAAGGAGGATGATTATATAAGGGATCAGCTTTCTCATTCCATATCACACACATTGGGTGGGAAGCATGAATCAGGCCATTGCAAAGACTCACATCACGAGATTTTGCAAACTGGTTTAGAATCATCAAGAACTCAAATTCCTCTCTTTATTCCAAGTATAAAGCAAAGGGGCAACTTGGATAAAGAACATTATGGTGAGAATTTACAAAGTTTCCAGAGAGGAACACTTTCAGTAACCTCAGGGGAATTAGAAGCAACAATTCTTTCCCATTCAATTGCTTTAGACACAATGTTACAGTTAGAAGTTAAAGAGCAAAAGAGTCTAGATGTTAGCAAGAACTTGATTTTAAAGAAACAACCCACTGAATGGCAAGATGATAGCAGCTGTGTAGGAAATACAAAATCCACCTTTCTCAACCCCTTAGCTACAGAATTTCATCCTAAGCTTTGGGGAAGAGATAGGGAACAGTTGTTTTCTTCTGCAATCAGTGTGGCTAAGCATCACATCAATGAAACTGTTGCTGTGATTGATAACAAAAATCATCTAATGTCAGTCACAAAAACAGTAGGGCAAAATAGGGAACATCAGTCAGCTTTTGAATCAGTAGTTGTACCTGAAGTGTCGAAGGGAACAAAATATAACTATCATACATTCCCGGATACTACTGAAGGGGAGATTGATGATTTGAAGCTTGATACTTCTTTAAATGGCAGAGTGGAAGGTAAATCAAATCAAACCTCCATTTCCGAAGCCCTTAATGAAAGCCAACATGGAATTTGCAATAGTGACAATGACTTACAAGCTCTCAATGAGAGTATGCTCTTTAAGCCTGCTTTCTGTAATCCTGATTCTAAACTGAACTTGCCTAATGGTGCTATAGGAAGTTTGGGTTTAGAGACAAAAGACCATACGCAACAAAGAATCAACGACAAGTGTACACAGAATACTGAGGATTCTTTATTACCCTTAGTGCCAGTGAAGCCCAATGACAGTGGGGAACCCTTAGTTACTTTAGAAATGGGGGGGGTGGTGGTGGTGGGGGTGCACTATGAGGGACTACTGGACACGGGGGCAACATGTTCCATACTATGAGAACCACCTGAAGGATGTCAATTTCAAGGCAGTTTAAGAGTAAGAGGAGCTTTTGGGGTAGCACAACAAGTCCCGAAGCTAAAGGTTAAAATGCTAAAATTTGGACCTCTGACTCTTGAACACACCTTCCTATTGATGCCATTATATCCTTCAAACCTCGTGGGAAGAGATCTTTTATGCAAATTGGCTGCAACCATCCAATGTCAACCGGATGGACAAATTTATTTACACATACCCAAGAGATCTCTGAAACACCATCCCATTTTATTTTTAGACACATGTAGTGAGGAACCAGCATACCAATCAACTGATAACATCTATGAGGTTCCAGATGATATCCCAGATTATATGTGGGCTAAAAATTCAAATGAGGTGGGCAGGATATTGTCAGCGGAACCAGTGAAGATAGAGGTGAAAGAAGGCTTACCTCCAAGAATTCCTCAGTTCAGACTTAGTCAAGAAGCGATAGAAGGAGTGAAACCCATCATAGAGAGTTTATTAAAGCAGGGTATATTAAAATATGGATTTTCACAATACAATACACCAATCATGCCAATAAAGAAAGCAAAATTATCTCCTGATGGGAAGACTCAATGGCGTTTAGTACAAGATCTCAGAGCAATAAATGACCATGTGCAAAAGACCTATGCCGTGGTACCAAGTCCATCACAAATCATTGCAGCCATTCCACCTGAAGCTGCTTGGTTTACTGTTCTGGACCTGAGCTCTGTGTACTTCTCTGTTCCCCTGCACAGAGAGAGCCAGAAGCTGTTCGCTTTCTCATGGGAGGGTAAATCTGTCTTTTGGACTCATTTGCCCCAAGGGTTCTCGGATTCAGCTTTGGTCTTCTGCCAAATTCTGCAGAGAGACCCTGAGTCGATAACATTCCTTAACAGGAAAATGGTACATTATGTTGATGACATCCTGCTAATGTCACCATCTGCTGAAGTCTGTTACACTGATAGCGTACACTTGATCAAAGAGCTAGGCAAAAGGGGCCATAAAATTTCCAAATCGAAACTTGAATTCGTTAAGGAAAAAGTAAATTATTTAGGATTCATCCTAGAGAAAGGCTCCAGAAGAATTTCCAAAAAGAGAACACAAGATATACAAAATTTGAGTTTGCCTAAGACCAAAAAGCAACTCAGGGCAATCATAGGAATAACGAGCTTCTGTAGAAACTGGATTCCAGGTTATGCTTACATTGCAAGACCTCTGATAGAGCTAACCAAGAAGGAAGTTCCAGAATCCTTAAAGCTGAATAAAGAACATATCCATGCATTAGAGAAATTGAAATCACTTACTCTATCAGCTCTAGCCCTAGGTATCCCTGATCATGACAAACCATTTCTACTATATGTGCATGAAGACAAAGGGATAGCCTCCAGTGTTCTCACACAAACATTTGGAAATAGACTTAGACCAGTTGCTTACTACAGCTCTAAGTTAGATTCAGTGATTTGTGGTATGCCTAGTTGTTTAAAAGCCATAGCTGCTGTAGCCATCATGATTAGAAAATCTTCATCCTTGGTATTAGGGAGTGAACTGAAAGTATTTTCCCAACACCAAGTGGAATCTACTTTAAGAAACACCAACTTACAGGCATTCATTTCTCAGAGATTATCAAGATACCAAGCGATTCTGTTGGCTAGTGAAAATATAACTTTTCACCGGTGCAGAAACATAAATCCTGCAACTCTGATTCCAGATTTACCTCTGGAAGGAGAAAGTCTACACATCTGTGAAGATATACTTAACATTGTGCATAAAACAAGACCTGATTTAGACAATAAGCTAATGAAAGACCCCGATATTACCTTATTCACAGATGGATCATCATATATAGTAGACAATCAGAGATATACTGGAGCAGCCATAGTGAGAGCCTCTGAGACCCTTTGGTACTCATCATTACCATCTACCATGAGTGCTCAAGGGGCAGAATTAGTTGGTTTAATACATGCTCTGAATATTGCAGAAAATCTCAAAGCTAACATTTTTACCGATTCTCGTTATGCTTTTTCAGCCATTCATCATTCTGCTGGAATCTGGAAAAATTGAGGTTTCATTACATCCAATGGCAAACAAATAGCGTATGGCAATTTAATTAATCAGTTGTTGGATGCAATCTAATTACCAGCCCAAGTGTCAGTCATCCATTGCAAAGCTCATACAAAAATCCAAGGACCAGTGGAATTAGGGAACAAACGTGCCTAAGTCATGGCCAAATACGCAACAAAGTATGGACCTCTTACAATTCTGAACTTATCTTTGGTGGAGGAAGAAGATTTCAAAAACACATACTCTCCATAGGAAGTGAAGGATTGGAAGAAACATCATGGTGCATACCTTGTTAATGGAGTTTGGTTAGGAGCAAATGGAAAACCTATGTTACCTAAATCCCTATATTACACCTTTTGCAATGCACTACAGCAGAAAGGGCATTATGGAAGTCTGGGCATGGCAGATTCTATAAATAGGTATTGGAATGCAAGGGGCATATATGAAGTTGCTATGAGAATTTCACAGAGGTGCAAAATTTGTATGCATTACAACCAGACAATAACAAAAGTTCACAGTCTGGGAGGAAAACCTTTAGCTTACACACCATTTGAATGCTTACAAATTGATTACATCACAATGCCAAGGAGTAAATGTTATAGATATGCTTTAGTAATAGTGGATAGATTAACTAAATGGCCAGAAGCTTTTCCAGCAAAGCGTAACACCTCAGCTTTTGTTGTGAAAATCTTACTAAGAGAATTAATACCTAGATTCTCTATACCATTACATATTGTGTCAGATGCTGGGTCCCATTCTGCGAATAAGATTCTAGCTACGGTTTATGAAACATTATGAAGTAAGAGACATCTCCACTCAATATTTAGACCTCTCTGAAAAATCTTGTAGCAAAATTATGTGCAGAATCTCACATGAAATGGCCTGATGCATTACCATTAGCACTATTCCACCTAAGAAGCCAACCCAACAGCATCACACATATTTCACCATTTGAAATGCTGTATGGACATCCACCATTCCATGGCAAAGCACCTCAAAGCATTCACAAATTATCACACCTAGGTATGGAATGCAAGCTATACGAATATATCAAATTGCTCAAGCAACAATTAAATCAACTCTACAAATTGGGCTTGATACATCAAAGAGTACCTTTTGATTTTGTTCTACACAACTTCCAACCCGGAGATTATGTTACACCAGAAACTTCGCTAGGAAGTCTGTGTTAGAACCCAAGTGGCTTGGATCTTTCCAAATGATTTTAACAACTCCAAGTGCAATCAAAATTGAAGGGAAGTACATACTTGGTTCCATGTCACTCATGTCAAGCCAGCAAAAGACATGTCCCAACAACAACCACAAGACCCAAAACTATACAACACAAAAATCAATTAGCACCAACTGATCAATCAAGCAAGTCCTCAGAAAATCCAAAATCTATACATAAGACGATAGAAACAGAGCATCAAACAACAATCAGAGCATGAATCAGAATCAGAAGTATACCAAGAGCCAGTAAACAATCAGATTTTACACCCAAATGATTATCCCAATTTCAATCACTTAGAAGAATCATCTGTAAATAATTATGACAATGGAAAAGAATCAATGAAAGAGGAAGACACAACATTTGATTTGCAATCAATACCAGATCTAGAAACGGATGATGACGAATGAATGAAAGCACAAAGACTTAATCACGAACTCTTTTTTGTTACCTATAATCAACTTTATTAAAATCAAAAGAAGAAGAGAAAATAATCATATATGATAGACATTTAAAATTTGTTCCTGACACAAGTCAGAAGTTGACAAGCGCTGGTGCATCAAACACAAGTGAGGCGTTGCTGACTTCGCAGATCTTCATGAGGACAGCAAACCTGAGAACTACAAAGACATCGGTGACCAAATACATCAATCATAAGAAGGACATCCACACTGTGAAGAGGAACATCGGATCAGTGTTGGACACATGTATTTGGAAATAGATAACTTACACCCAACAGAATTCTTACTGCACACAACACTAGATTCCATCCAAGCAGTACATGCACATTGCAAAAGAATTCCGGTTGAGTAAGTATATAACACATCATTACACGGGTAAGTCATCAGACAACACATAAAACATTTTCCTGACTTCACATTTACATGTGAAACACAGAACTTACACTTAAGAGAGAAGGGTATATCTGCCTTAGTACAGAATTTCTCTTACTCTGGTTCAGACACCTTCTACTCAAATCACCTGACAAGTCATGTAAATATGTAATTTTGCTTACTAACCTTTAGAAATGTTTTACTAACACACAGGGACAGTTTAGTTAGTTTAGTAAGTTAGTACAGGTACAGATTTTCCTAAATTTTCTTTGTAAATATTGTACATAGAAAGGTCTATGGTTTAACCAATAGACTTACAAATAATATAGTCTTATTTATTATTACCAACATTTCCAACATAGGCATAAGTGTACTAACCTATTCATACACTAACTTTAGCAAGTGAACTAGAATTTAGAAGCTTATTTGCAAAATTTTTTTCTGAGTTATTATTATCTGATTAGTTCATAAAATTAGATAAATACATAGATAAAATTCATTACTTTGTTATAGTTAGCAAAAATTTGCCTTAAGAATGTTTGTGAATGTTTAAATATAATTTGTTTTTCTTTCTGTTCAAATTTTTTTTTTTTTGCAAAATTGAAATCCCCATTCCTTTCCTATGCTTTTACCTTAACCCATCTTAGTTTAGCTTAGTTTAGTTTTAGCATAGTTTAGGAGATAGCAACCTTTTCTTATTTTGCAAACTTAGTTAGGGATAAGAGCTCAGTTAGAATTTAGCTTAGTATAAGAGTAGTAATCCCTTAGACTTTAGTAACTATTAAAATAGTGCTAGTTGCACATTTTGAAAAGAAAACGGGCATTTGAAGTTCAGAGAAGGGGGACATAGCAGATTTGTAGGCTTTGGTTGAGTTCTGATGTCAGTTAGGAGTTTAGAATCTTGGGAGAAAGTTGCAGTTGGACCTGAGACCTTGTGGAGAAAACCAAGGCCAGCTGAGCTCCTGTATCTCCTTTCTGAAGATTGAAACTTAGCCTGGTTTTGGAGTGTTTTTTGAGATTTGTTAATTTAGATAAACCCTTTGAATCTCCATACTCTACCTCATTTCCCTACCTTCCTTTCCCCTTACCTAAATGTCTGTGAGGAGTGAATAAGGACAATGAATCAGGGAGCAGTTTCACATCTGTGATAGTTCAGCTATACTCTTGCAGTACTTTATCTAGAGAGGTTAGGTAGCCATCATCATAATTCCTTTGATTTCAAGATCACCTTGAGAGTTGAGTCAAGGCAGGACCTTGCTCAAACCCCATCTCTGCTTCCCTTCCCCCACCTGAGGTTTCCTTAAGCAACTGTTAGGGCTTCCTTTAATTCCTTTTACCTGACAATTTAACCTGAGAAGACAATAAACCCCTTTTGTGTTTAAAACGGACCTGTTAGTTACTTTGTCAATTAATTAGTAAGAAAAGGGAAGAAGAGGAATAGAATCAACATACTCTGGGTTTGAAGGGAAGCCGGGGTATCCATCTTGAAGGAAGGTGTAACTGCAAAACAAGTCCCTTCCTGTGAAATTAACTAAAGTCTATAGTTAATTTCAATCAGCCTATTTCCCTTAAGTTTGTCTTTAGTCTAAGTCTTAGTCTATAAGCCCTGCTGCTCTTTGCCTGTTTAGATTAATTCAACCTCTCCCTGGAATTTTTGTTACCTCAGTGTTATAGTCCCTGACTTCAGCCTCATATTATATCCTGCATCTCACTATTATCTCCTACCTGCAACTGATATTACCTACCTAGCAAGTCCCTGACAACATCCATTCCGAAATCCCCTTTAACCTAACATCTTTCCCAAATTCACCCATAACATTATATAGCAATAAATATAGCAATCTAGGTGATTATGGGTGAATATTTACAAAAATATAAATTGCCTAGATTAACAGCAGAAGATATAGAATACTTAAATAATCCTATATCAGAAAAAGAAATTGAACAAGCCATCAAAGAACTCCCTAAGTAAAACTCCCCAGGGCTTGATGGATTCACAAATGAATTCAATTAAACATTCAAAGAACAACTAATTCAAATACTATACAAACTATTTCATATAATAAGAAAAGAAGGAGTTCTACCAAATTCCTTTTATGGCACTAATATGGTACTGATTCCAATGGCAGGCACAACAAAAACAGAGAAAGAAAACTACAGACCAATCTCTTTAATAAATATGGATGCAAAAAGCTTAAATAGAATACTATCAAAAAGACTCAAGCAAGTGATCATGAGGGTTATTCATTATGATCAGGTGGGTTTTATACCAGGAATGCAAGGATGGTTCAATATTAGGAAAACCATTCACATAATTGACCATATCAATAAGCAAACCAACAAAAATCACATAATTATCTGAATAGATGCAGAAAAATCCTTTGACAAAATACAACACCCATTCATATTGAAAACACTAGAAAGCGCAGGAATAGAAGGATCTTTCCAAAAATAATAAACAGTATTTATCTAAAACCATCAACAAGCATCATATGCAATAGGGATAAATTAGAAGCCTTCCCATTAAGATTGTGAGTGAAACAAGGATGCCCACTATGACCTCTATTATTTAACAATGTACTAGAAACACCAGCAGTAGCAATTAGAGAAGAAAAAGAAATTGAAGGTATTAAAATAGGCAAGGAGGAAACTAAGCTATCACACTTTGCAGATGATATGTTATACTTAAAAAATCCCAGAGAAATCAACTAAAAAGCTAGTAGAAATAATTAACAACGTTAGCAAAGTTGCAGGATACAAAATAAATGCACATAAATCATCAACATTTCTATATATTTCCAACACATCACAACAGCAAGAGTTAGAAAGAGAAACAACATTTAAAATTACTGTAGACAATATAAAATATTTAGGAATCTATCTACCAAAACAAACACAGGAATTATATGAACGCAACTACAAAACACTTTCCAAACAATTAAAACTAGATTTTTACAATTGGAAAAACATTGATTGCTCATAGGTAGGATGAGCTAACATAATAAAAATGACCATTCTACCCAAATTAATTTACGTATTTAGTGAAATACCTATCAAACCAACATGAAACTTTTTTACAGAATTAGAAAAAACTATAACAAAGTTCATTTGGAAGAACAAAACATCAAGAATATCAAGGGAAATAATGAAGAAAAAAAAACGTGAATGAAGGAGACCTAGCAGTACCAGATCTTAAACTGTACTATAAAGCAATGGTCATCAAAACGGTATGGTACTGCCTAAGAGACAGAAGGGAGGATCAATGGAATAGACTAGGGGTAAGTGACCTCAGCAAGACAGTTTTTGATAAACCCAAAGAACCCAGCTTTTGGGACAAAAAAAAACCCCAAAAAACCCAAAAAACCACTATTTGACAAAACTGCTGGGAAAATTGGAAAACAATATGGGAGAGATTGGGCCTAGATCACCATCTCACATCCTATACCATCATAAAATCAAAATGGATAAATGACTTGAATATAAAGAAGGAAACTCTAGGTAAATTGGTTGAGCACAGAATAGTATACTTGTCAGATCTATGGGAAGGGAAAGATTTTAAAACCAAGCAAGAGTTAGAAAAAAATCACAAAATGTAAAATAAATAATTTTGACTACATTAAACTAAAAATTTTTTGTACAGATAAAACCAATGCTACCAAAATTAGAAGGGAAACAACAGATTGGGAAAAAATCTTTATAACAAAAAACTCAGATAAAGGTTTAATTACTCAAATATACAAGGAACTAAATCAATTGTACAAAAAATAAAGCCATTTTCCAATCAATAAATGGGCAAGGGACATGAATAGGCAATTTTCAGATAAAGAAATCAAAAGTATCAATAAGCACATGAGGAAGTGTTCTAAATCTCTAATAATTAGAGAAATGCAAATCAAAACAACTCTGAGGTATCACTTCGGACCTAGCAGATTGGCTAAAATGATAGCAGGGAAGAACAATAAATATTGGAGGGGTGTGGCAAAATTGGGACATTAATGCATTGCTGGTGGAGTTGTGAATTGATTCAACCATTCTGGATGTCAATTTGGAACTATGCTCAAAGGACTTTAAAAGACTATCTGCCTTTTGATCCAGCCATAGCACTTCTTGGATTATACCCCAAAGAGATAATAAGGAAAAAGACTTGTAGAAATATATTTATAGCTTCGCTCTTTATGGTGGCAAAAAATTGGAAAATGAGAGAATGTCCTTCCATTGTGGAATGACTGAACAAATTGTGGTATCTTTTGGTGATGGAATACTATTGTGCTCAAAGGAATAAAGAACTGGAGGAATTCCATGTGAACTGGAATGACCTCCAGGAATTGATGCAGTGTAAAAGGAGCAGAGCCAGGAGAACATTGTACACAGAGACTGATACACTGTAGTACAATGGAACATACTTCTCTACTAGCAGCAATGCAAGGATCCAGAGCAAGGCTGAGGGACTTATGAGAAAGAAAACTAGCCACATTCAGAGGAAGAACTGTGGGAGACGAAGCACAGAAGAAAAACAAATGCTTGAACACATGGGCTGATGGGGATATTATTAGGGATATAGACACTAAAAGATGACTCTAGTCCAACTATTAATAATATGGAATTAGGTCTTGATCAATGATACATATAAAACCCAGTGGAATTGTGCATTGGCTAAGGGCAGTTAGGAGGGCTTGGGGGAGAGGGAAAGAACATGAAACATGAAACTAGGGGGAAAGTATTCAAAATTAAAATTAAAATTATATTAATGAATTAAAAAGAATTAAAAAAAAAAGAAAAAATAACAGACACAAAATCACGGGGAAAAAGGTTCCAAGTAAACCAAATCCAAAGAGAACTAAGAAGCAGAGGATATTTATATTACCACACATATTTACACAAACACCTCAATGTAGAGTCTGTGATCTTGCACATAATCTTTTTTGTATATTTGTTTTATGTTAATGTTTTTGTTGTAGT
>NW_025372381.1:0-8530 GCF_016433145.1 Gracilinanus agilis
ATAATAGATAGATGATAGATAATAAATAAATAAATAATGAATAATATTAAATTAATGAATATAAATTTAAGGTATATATTCACTAAGCCCCCTTGCCCCCTTAAATATAAAATCGTACCTTATTCCGTCAAACCCCGAAACCGGAGGACACGATCTTAGCGAACTAGGGACAGGAGCTAAAACTTATGTAGAAAAACACAGAGAAGCATTAACAAGTACAAACCTAAATAGATATGAATAGGCATAAACAGATAAACAAATATATAAATGACTATGAAAGAATCTATATATAAATGCAAGCAAGTATTAATAGATATTAGCACTATAAATCGAATAAGCAGGTAGTCAAAGTATATAAGGCATATGGAACATATGTAAAATGCAAAATACACATAAATAGGAATTTTCATTAAGATTCATACTTTAACAGTTTTTGTGTTAATTAATATTTTAAGATTTTCTTAAAAAAAAAGGAAAAATAAACATCAATACTGACATAGCATATAAATTGAATTTTCATGGAAGGGGAAAATCCGATTTTCCCCACATTTTCCTGCTTATTTTTTTTTTTTCATTTTTTCGTTTTTTTTTTGTTTTTTTTTATTTATTAAGGCCTCTCTTTACTAACAAACCCCACTACCCATTAACTTACTTAATAATTTAACACCTGTTAATGTAGCTTATCCTAAAGCAAAGCACTGAAAATGCTTAGATGGCCTTTACTCAGGCCCATAAACAATAGGTTTGGTCCTGGCCTTATTATTAATTTTAATTAAACTTACACATGCAAGTCTCCGCAACCCAGTGAAAATGCCCTTAAAACTATTAAAGATTTAAGGAGCTGGCATCAGGCACACTAAAATGTAGCCAACTACGCCTTGTTTAACCACACCAGTTGCCAGATCGGGAGCAGTGATGGCCACAGGTGCATTTATCTTTCCTATTAATTGCTATTAAAATTTAAAAAAATTTAATTTCCAGGGGGCTAAGTAATATTTTTTCTGGAAAGGGGGCAGTAGGTCAAAAAAGCTTGGGGACCACTGGCCTAGATTAATTTATCAGAGCAGTAGAAAATTGCCAGGAGCCCTCATGGAGTTAATAGAAACCAGGATTGAGAGTCAGGAATATATGAGTTGAAGTCCACTGTCTGACACATATTGACTGGGATATATGATTGGGAAAGTATATTCTGAAATGCTATGTCAAGTATTAAAAAATGTTTATTCCATTTCTTATTTTACAGAGGAGACAACAGGCCCAGAAAGGCCAAGTAAATTGGTACATCTAGGATGAGAATTCTGATGACCTATTTTTACCTTGAACTTTGAAGCTACATAGAATTTAACCCAGAGGAGATGGGGGTGGGGGGTAATGGAGGGGAAGAGAACAAAGGAATTGACAACATGTACAGATAAGTGATTTTGAGGCACCTGGGAAAGCACGGGATTCCTCCTGAGGACCCTCCATCCTATGATTCTGGACATGTAAACTTAATTAAAACTTTTCAAATATCTAAACTTTTAAGGAATAGATAGCACAATGGCCCATGCATGGGCTAGGAGGGAAGATAACAGATGCTCAGAGTAAGCGCCAAAAGGAGGAAGGGGCAAAAACAAATATAAAATTTTGCCTAGAGTGGACCTACTTGTAAATCTAGTTTTTAAACCCTGGGACTTACGTTTCTAAGTAGAAATGTAAGTTGGAGGATCTAGGGGTAATGGTGGGTAGTACAGAGATGAGAGGAACTACATTTTATCTTGTTAATTAATGTTGATTGAATTCACATTAAAAGATCATTTCTGTCAAGCTGGTAAGAAGATAGCTAGAGCAATGAATGAGAATTTTAAGGGGAAAGATTTAATTGTTGTTATTCAGTTGTGTCCAAATCTTTGGGATCCCATTTCGGGTTTTCTTGGCAGAGATACTATAGTGATTTTCCATTTTCTTTTCTATCCTATTTTACAAAAACTGAGACAAGTAGAGTTAAGTGATTTGCCTAAGGTCACATAACTAGTAAGTGCCCAAAGTCAGATTTGAATTCAGAAAGATGAGTCTTCCTGACTCCAGGGTCAGTATTCTCTCCTTTGTGTCACCTGGAGTTAAGCAACAGAAAGTAAATGTCTGAAATCAGATTTGAATTCAGTTGTCCTGACTTCTGACCTGACTGTCTATCCATTATGTCACCTAGCTAACCCAGGATTTTCATTAGAGTCACTCAATTAAAGTTTCTGAATCCCTGATTCTAGATATCTAAATGATTTCCTTGCCTTGAACAATTATGAAATGAATATTCTCCCCAATGGAAGGAAGTGTTTATTGGCCTGCAGTCTCTTCTTTCTTTAGTTCACCCTATGAAGCTGCCAAAGTCAGAGTCCTAAAATACAAGTCTGGCCATGCCAATTTCCTGATCAATAAATTCCCTATTACAACTAGAATCAATAGAATCAAACATAAACTCTCCAGTGTAGCATTAAAGCCCTTTACAATCTATCTTTAGTTCATTAATATAGGCTCATCTATTTATAACGTTTCCTTCCATTCATTCTATGGTCAAGCCAAACTGGGCTTCTTGTTTTTTTTCCCACACAACATTCTATCTTCTATCTCACTGCCTTTACATAGGCTATCCTATCCATTTAGAAGGCGCTTCTTCCTCATGGCCACACATAGTCGCCCTAGCTTCCATCCAGTTCAATTCAAATACCATCTTTTATAGGAAACCTCTCTGTATCACCTTAACTGCTATTTTCCCCTCACATAAAAATCAACATTTATTGGTTTCATATGAATAGTGTATATTTTTTCCATATATGTGTTATCTCCCCACATAAAATCTAATTTTAAATGTAAAGATTGTACCAGTTCTTTCTTTGTGTCTCCAAGTATGTATCACATGGACTTGGCACATAGTTGGCAATTTATAAAATCTTGATTAGTTGATTGATTCATTTATAGTCCCTATTTCTCTAATCCCTCAGCAATGGAGGAACTGTTGGTTTGTTTGTCTTTCTCCTACCACTGGATACAGGCTCTGGAGTCTAGGGATATTAGGGTACAACTTGTATGGCCAACAACATTCCTATAAGTAGGAGTTGATGCCAGAATAGGTGACAGAAAAGGAATTTGTCATGGAAACACCAGATGTATGTGTAGATCTGCCCCACTCCCAGAGAAAACATGATACAGGCAAATCACATTTTCAATAGAGTAAAGTATATGGAAATTTCAGAAATGCCAAGTATTTGTTTTGGTTCTGTTCCTGTTCAACATTTTGCACATTTCTAAATTAACTGTCTTTGAAATGGAATGCAACTGTGATTCATTTTCCTATTCCCCTGTGGGTCAAGAATTCCATAAAGGTGCTTTATTTTACCTTTCCAATCACCTAAATAAATCTGACCCCCTGAATTCAATCCCCATGCAAGTTCCAGAGACATAGGATAGTACCTCATGGTAATGGTGCTTTCAGCTCTATTAGTTCATTATTTAAGGCTCTCAACTCTTTGGTTCAATTATCTGCAAACGGAAAACAGGAAACAGACTCATATGACTTTCTGGACAAAATAACTAAATGGCACATTCATAGAGCACGTTTTTTGTGTATTGTCTTTCCCAACTGGAGTTTAAGCTCTTTGAGGACAGTAGGAACTGTCTTTGTTTTTTGCTTGTAATTTTATCCCCCCTACTAAGCACAGTGCCTGGAATATCATAAATGTTTAATGAATGCTTCTTGCCTTGCCTCTCCCACAGAATATGTGTATATTATTCATGTATCTTTAAGAAGAAACGGAACCTTGAACTCTGACAGGTTGAATACCAGTCTCTGTGGAATTGAGAGATGAGGAGTTTAACTGTAATTCTGGAGGATTTGATAGTTTTAATGACAAAAGACAATTGCAGTGAGATTCCTATATCAGATATAGGCCAGAGTAGGTGGCCACAGAACTCTTTTTCAAACAGAAAATTCTTTGATTTGTGATTCTTTTCACAAGGAAACTAATCCAGACACTTCTCTATGTCTGTGCGACCTAGCTGCTTTGTGACCCTACTACCCTTCAAGCCACTCAAGTTTAAAATGTGATTTCATTCTCAATTCTTCAGTTTGTCTCACTTTAAATATACAGTTACTTGCTAAATGTTTTTGTTTTCTCCTTCACACTTCCCAACATCTCTTGCATATGACCCCTTCTCTCTACTCAGGCAGCCATCTAGTTCAGAATCCTGAAGAATTGAGAATGAAATCACATTTTAAACTTGAGTGGCTTGACAGTATGTCAGTCTCTGTGTACAATGTTCTTCTGGCTCTGCTCCTTTCGCTCTGCATCAGTTCCTGGAGGTCTTTCCAGTTCACCTGGAACACCTCCAGTTTATTATTCCTTTTAGCACAATAGTATTCCATCACCAGCATATACCACAATTTGTTTAGCCATTCCCCAACTGAGGGGCATCTCCTCGTTTTCCAGTTCTTTGCCACCACAAAAAGCGCAGCTATAAATATTTTCATACAAATCTGTTTATCTATGATCTCTTTGGTGTACAAACCCAGCAATGGTATGGCTGGATCCAAGGGCAGGCATTCTTTTAAAGCCCTTTGAGCATAGTTTCAAATTGCCAGCCAGAATGGTTGGATCAGTTCACAACTCCACCAGCAATGCATTAATGTCCCAATTTTGCCACATCCCCTCCAGCATTCATTACTCTCCCCTTCTTTCATTTTAGCCAATCTGCTAGGTGTGAGGTGATACCTCAGAGATGTTTTGATTTGCATTTCTCTAATTATTAGAGATTTAGAACACTTTCTCATGTGCTTATTGATACTTTTGATTTCTTCACCTGAAAATTGCCTATTCATGTCTCTTGCCCATTTATCAATTGGGGAATGGCTTGATTTTTTATACAATTGCTTTAACTCCTTGTATATTTGAATAATTAGACCCCTGTCAGAGTTTTTCGTTATAAAGATTTTTTCCCAATTTGTTGTTTCCCTTCTGATTTTGACTACATTGTTTTTGTTTGTACAAAAACTTTTTAGTTTAATATAATCAAAACCATTTAATTTACATTTTGTAATTTTCTCTAACTCTTGCTTGGTTTTAAAATATTTCCTTTCCCAGAGATCTGATAGGTATACTATTCTGTGTTCACTTAACTTATTTATAGTTTCCCTCCTTATATTCAAGTCATTCACCCACTCTGAATTTATCTTGGTGTAGGGTGTGAGATGTTGATCTAAACCTAATCTCTCCCATATTGTTTTCCAAATTTCCCAGCAGTTTTTATCAAATAGTGGATTCATGTCCCAAAAGTTGGGCTCTTTGGGTTTATCATACACTGTCTTGCTGACGTCATTAACCCCAAGTTTATTCCACTGATCCTCCCTTCTATCTCTTAGCCAATACCATATTGTTTTGGTGACTGCTGCTTTATAGTATAGTTTAATATCTGGTACTGCTAAGCCCCCTTCCTTCACATTTTTTTTCATTATTTCCCTTGATATTCTTGATGTTTTGTTATTCCAAATGAAGTTTGTTATAGTTTTTTCTAATTCAGTAAAGAAGTTTTTTGGTAATTTGATAGGTATGGCACTAAATAGGTAAATTAATTTGGGTAGAATGTTCATTTTTACTATGTTAACTCCTCCTACCCATGAACAATTAATGGTTTTCCAATTGTTTAGATCCTGTTTTATTTGTCTGGAAAGTGTTTTGTAGTTGCTTTCATGTAATAGCTGTGTTTGTTTTGGTAGATAGACTCCCAAGTATTTTATATTGTCTAGGGTGATTTTAAAAGGTGTTTCTCTTTCTACCTCTTGCTGCTCTAATGTGTTGGGAATATATAGAAATGCTGATGATTTATGTGCATTTATTTTGTATCCTGCAACTTTGCTAAAGTTGTTGATTATTTCTACTAGCTTCTTAGTTGATTCTCTAGGATTTTTTAAGTATATCATCATATCATCTGCAAAGAGTGATAGCTTAGTCTCCTCATTGCCTATTTTGATACTTTCAATTTCTTTTTCTTCTCTAATTGCAACTGCTAGTGTTTCTAGTACTATGTTGAATAATAGAGGTGATAATGGGCATCCTTGTTTCACTCCTGATCTTATTGGGAAGGCTTCTAATTTATCTCAATTGCATATAATGCTTGTTGATGGTTTTAGGTATATACTGTTTATTATTTTTAGGAAGGGTCTTTCTATTCCTATACTTTTCAATGTTTTCAATAGGAATGGATGTTGTATTTTGTCAAAGGCTTTTTCAGCATCTATTGAGATAATCATGTGATTTTTGTTTGTTAGACTGTTGATATGGTCAATTATGTGGATGGTTTTCCTAATGTTGAACCATCTTTGCATTCCTGGTATAAATCGCACCTGATCATGGTGGATGATCTTCTTAATTACCTGCTGGAGTCTCTTTGGTAATATTCTATTTAAGATTTTTGCATCTATGTTCATTAGGGAGATTGGTCTACAGTTTTCTTTCTCTGTTTTTGGTCTACCTGGCTTTGGGATCAGTACCATATTTGTGTCATAAAAGGAATTTGGTAGGACTCCTTCTATGCTTATCATATCAAATAATTTGTATAGTATTGGGATTAGTTGCTCTTTGAATATCTGATAGAATTCACTTGTGAATCCATCAGGTCCTGGTGACTTTTTCTAAGGGAGTTCTTTGATGGCTTGTTCAATTTCTATTTCTGATATGGGATTATTTAGGTATTCTATTTCTTCTGCAGTTAAACTAGGAAATTTGTATTTTTGTAAATATTCATCCATATCTCTTAGATTGCTATATTTATTGCCATATAATTGGGTGAAATAGTTCTTAATAATTGCCTTAATTTCCCCTTCATTAGAGGTGAGGTCTCCCTTTTCATCTTTAATACTGTCAATTTGGTTTTCTTCTTTCCTTTTTCTTATTAGATTGACCAGTACTTTGTCTATTTTATCTGTTTTTTCTAAATACCAGCTTCTAGTCTTATTTATTAATTCAATAGTTCTTTTACTTTCGATTTTATTAATTTCTCCCTTAATTTTTAGTATTTCTAATTTAGTTTTCATCTGGGGGTTTTTAATTTGCTTCCTTTCTAATTTTTTGAGTTGCATGCCCAATTCATTAATCTCTGCCCTCCTTAATTTGTTAATATATACACTCAAGGATATAAATTTCCAGCTAAGTACTGCCTTGGCTGCATCCCACAGAATTTGGTAAAATGTCTCATCATTGTCATTCTCTTCAATGAAATTGTTGATTGTTTCTATGATTTCTTCTTTGAATAATTGGTTTTGGAGAATCATGTTGTTTAATTTCCAATTGGTTTTTGATTTGCCTGTCCAGGTGCCCTTACTAATTATTATTTTTATTGCATTATGATCTGAGAAGATTACGTTTATTATATCTGCTCTTTTGTATTTGTTTGCAATGATTCTATGCCCTATTACATGGTCAATCTTTGTAAATGTACCATGTGCAGCTGAAAAGAAGGTGTATTCCTTTTTGTCCCTATTTATTTTTCTCCACATATCAATTAAATCTATTTTTTCTAGGACTTCATTCACCTCTCTTACCTCTTTCTTATTTATTTTTTGGTTTGATTTATCTAGATTTGAAAGAGGAATATTTAGATCTCCCATTAGTATGGTTTTACTATCTATTTCCTTCTTGAGCTCTGCCAGTTTCTCCTTTATGTATTTGGATGCTATACCACTTGGTGCATATATATTGAGCACGGTTATTTCCTCATTGTTTATACTGCCTTTAATCAGCATGTAATGACCTTCCCTGTCTTTTTTAATCATATCTATTTTTACTTTGACTTTGTGAGAGATCATAATAGCCACTCCTGCCATCTTTTTCTCATTCGATGCCCAAAAGATTTTACTCAAGTCCTTAACCTTAAACTTGTGTGTGTCTACCTGCCTCATATGTGTTTCTTGTAGACAACATATGGTAGGATTTTGGTTTCTGCTATTTGCTTCCGTTTTATGAGTGAGTTCATCCCATTCACATTCAGAGTTACAATTGTCAGTTGTGCATTCACTGACATTTTTGTATCCTCCCCTAGACCCACCCCTTCTTCTTACACTTTTTTCTTTTAAACCAGTGGTTTACTTTGAGCCAGTATCCCTTATCCCCTCCCTTGATTGACTTCCCTTTCTGCCCCTTCCCTTGTTATTCTTCTCTTTTTGTCTTTTAAAGGCCTAATGAATTCCCTCCCCCTTCTTCTCCTCTCCCTTTTTTGACCTCCCCACTCCCCTGTTCCCTTTGGTTTATTCCTTCTGACTTTTTCAGTAGGGTTAGATAAAGTTTTTTATCCGAATGGATAATAAAGCTACTCTTCCCTCTCCCCGTTGATTACACTGAGAGTAAGGTTTGATTATTACCTCTTAATGCTTTCTTCCTCTCCTTCTTGTGATAGTATTTATCCTCTCCCCTTCCCATGCCCTTTTTGTGTGTAATAGAATATTCTATTTTTCTTATTTACTCAGATTTTTCTTAGTGTCCCCTACTATTCCCCCCCTCTTTCC